>NC_051164.1:76361339-76425275 GCF_013339745.2 Dermacentor silvarum
ACAATATTTCCTCTAAGCGTCTGTCTGGCCTGAACCCTTCTGTAGTTCCCCCAATACATCGTTTTTCTCCACCCACTTCAACAGTTCTAATTTTATTGCTTGCATTGTCATTCTGTATATCCCAACGTTACTGTAACTGGCCTGTACGATCTCGTCTTATCCTTATCTCCTTTGCCTTGTAGATGAGGTTCATCTTGCTTTCGCGCCCTCCAACGGGAATTTTTTTTGTTCTGATCATTTGCTCTATGGCATTTATCAGTAGTGCCTTGCTCTTTGGACCGAGGATTTTGATTAGCTGTATTGGGATTTCATCGGGTCCTGCTGCCGTGTTATCAGGGACATTTTCTGCTGCCTTTTTCCAATAAAAGCTTTCTACACTAAATTTTGATCTCTCAGGCCTCTCTGTTGTTGCTGGATCTGTTGTCTGAACTACGCTTTTTCTCGTGCCGAAGTTATCCCTAATAGCGTCTGTGATGTACCGCAGCGCATCGTCTCCTTCGAAGGTGTTACCATCTTCATCCCTTATAGCCATTTGCGAGTGTTTAGTTGGGCGCTCCGAGTGCTTTTATATGCTTCCAGAACCTTTTTGGGGCACCTTTTGTCTCTTTTTGTGAATGTTATGCACCCAACGTTCACTTTGCGCATTTAATTTTCTCTTGCATGAGCGCACTGGCCACGCTTTTCTTTTCTCGGTATGTGTTCCATCTAAGGAGCACCTTTTCTTCGTGTAATCCCAACTTTTGGCTTCTTGATGAGCCCTAGATGCCTCTTTAGGCTCTTCTATAGCTTGCTTTATTTCCTTGTTCCATCGTGTTACGTGGTTTCCTCTTTCCAATCCAACAATTGTTTTGCCGTGTCTGCCTTATTTCCTGCTGCATAACGGCCACCAGTTCCTTATATTCCCAGACTGCTGTAGGAAAAGCCTCAATTTTCTTCTTTATGTTTTTTTGCGATCTCTGTTATTTGCTCTTCATTCATTAAAAAAAATTCTGAGGCTATTGGTTCGTGTTCTGCGTTGATTCTCTCCCAAACATTCATGCTAATCGTCTATGATCGCTACCCAGACAATCTTTTTTTTTCATTTTCGTCTATTAATCCTTTGGTCTAGGTGTTCGTAGACCATTTCTGAGACTAAGGCGTAGTCGATACATGACCGCCTGTTTCCGCATTGCCACGTTACCTGTCCATGACACTCATTCTTCCTGTTTACTGTAAGGTTCTGTTCATCACATAGATCCAGCACTAGAGAGTCGTTGTAATCAGCATATCCGTCTAAATCGTCCGTATTCGCCGTTCATATCTCCCACTAATACCACCTTGCCCGATTTACTGAACTCATATGTCAGATTTATTGTGGAGACTGATATATGCGGCGACAATCGCAAATCTTACTTCTTCAGTTTGAGGGCGGTCTCCGATGCCGAATGTGCTTAGTTCTGATGTTTGTAAACAAATGCCCCCAAAGCCAGAATACCAGCTAAATCAATATAATTTGAGAACTTATTGCTTAGCAGAAACACTCGTTCAGTGAAAGGTTTCAGCTGCGAAAAGTGCTATGCCTGGGCGTCTTATGGCCTAGACAACTTGAAGGCGCCACAACTTCACCATAACTTGTTTTGTAATTCTGCTATCACGAGATGTGATGATAAATGATGGACGAAGCTCTGGCATCTTTAGAGAGTAGCCGGACCATCATTTATATTTTATATCGGGAAAGACAACGGCGCGAATGTTCATTAATTGTGTTATTCGATGAGCGACGCTTATACTGCGCTTGCGCAGTTCCGCAGCTCTCGTGTATTGCGTTCTCCTAAGCACCGACTTTAACAGATGCTGAGCAGTCCACGCAGCTGCAGTTGTCTCCAGTTAAGCACGGGCGCCATTACTGTGAAGTGTTGTAAATTTCCTATAGGTACAAATGGACTATTGCTGAGAATCTCGATTGTGGTTTAGTTAAACTCAATATTGGAATTTATTTATTTATTTATTTATTTATTTATTTAATTTATTTATTTATTTATTATTATTATTTATTATTAGTTTAACATACTGGCGCACAAACGGCTAGGACACGAGTTGGAGGTACAAGATACGATGCAGAATCAGGGGTTCACAATATATGAAAGGAATTCCGGCAGGCGATAAAGATCGGACATGACCAGGTAATACTTTTCCAGTGCTCAAGATATAGTTGCCAAAATCACTGTATTTATCAAAGGAGTGAGTGAGTGAGTGAGTGAGTGAGTGAGTGAGTGAGTGAGTGAGTGAGTGAGTGAGTGAGTGAGTGAGTGAGTGAGTGAGTGAGTGAGGAGTGAGTGAGTGAGTGAGTGAGTGAGTGAGTGAGTGAGTGAGTGAGTGAGTGAGTGAGTGAGTGAGTGAGTGAGTGAGTGAGTGAGGAGTGTCGGCGAGGACGCGAACTCGTCGCGCACCCTGGTCGTTCCACGTCGGGAACGGCAGGTCTAGCCCCCATCCCGTCGCGGGCCCGCCGGACAGCCAGGATTTGCTTGTCTAGGGCGGGGCTACGCAGAAGCGACTCCCACTCATCCTTGCTGATCTTGGGGTATCTCGACCCGCACTCCCAGAGCATGTGTGCTAGAGTGGAGGTCTGCCCGCAGGACGGGTAGGCGTCGTCGCGATTGTAAACTTCGTGTAGAACGGCCAAACACGGATGTGTGCCGGTCTGTAAATGTCTAAGAGAAACAGCTTTCGCCCTATTCAATTTGGGGTGAGGGGTTGGAAAGACCCTACTAGACATGTAGAAGAATTTCGTAACCTCGTTGTGAGTAGCGGGAGCATCCCTGTCTCCGTAGGGGGGAGGGGTGTCGGCTCTCCTTACAGAGGAAGCGCGGTCGGTGAGGTCGCGCGCAGCCTCGTGAGCAGACTCGTGAGCAGACCCAAGCGTTAAGGGGAAAGCAAAGTTATGCGAGAGAAGGCGTACCTTTGCTTCTAGAATAGATTCCAAGTAAAGTGAAAATTGAACGCATGATAGCGTCTAGAGGATGTTGGTCTGGCTGATCTGATGTAGTTGCTGAATATATATGAAAAAAAAAAAAAAACGTGGAGAGCTACACGAAGAACTAGAAATGAAGTGAACAAAAAAGGTAACGGCTATTGTTTAACGGATTAAAGAATACTGTGAGAGCTATGGGTCATACCTATGTGTTTAATTTCTGTCCGTCTACGTTAACAGCCAGCAGAATAAGCAACTAGCTCAGGAGTAACCGATATTCACAAATTTCTTCTGAATGCACATTGCATCCCGCCACGACAGCACCCTTCCCTTGTCCGACCACGACGTATTCGGTTTCAGACGCTGTTATTGTGTGTACACAACATCGCAATGTCAACTAGGGCGGTGACTTGACCTTAGAGCATCAAGGGCCGCCCTTATCGTGTCGGAAGCTTCCCCTGGCACGGGCCCGATAAAACCACGCGCGTCGCCCAACAGCACAAGGGGTTTTATAGCGTCGCCCTCAGCACGATCACGCCACGTTAGGGGGGAAAGCAACGTTATGCGAGAGAAGGCGTGGTGGGGTGTAAGTATAGGGTGGAGGATGGCGCTAGAGAGGGTTAAGACTCGTGATACAGGATCGGCTGCGGGGCTGTCTCTGTGACGTAATGCGAAGAACGGAAAGGGGGGAAGGAGCGGCAAAACAAACATCACGGGTATGCGCTTCTGCTTACATGTACTTTCGCGTGGCGGAGGATATCGCCGGCTGCAAACAACGGGATTCGCGTTGCCTCGTCACGGTCACACGCGCCTGTGGCAATGGCCGTGATATTCTCACCCAGGTTGCGCGCGCAACCACGAACTTCCTCGTTCTAGTCTCAAGGGGCCAGTGTCATCAATTGCCAACTTATTTCGCGTCAATATGACGTGCCTCAAACATATGACTTATCGCTGGTCGCCCTTTAAGTATGCGGCCAAGAGAAGCGTGCGTATACGCGATTGTATGTGTCGAGCAAGAAAGGAAAGCCTCTTTACAAATCCGGATGCGAAGTCGGGTGCCTTTGCTTTACCGTGTTAGTGCAATCATGCGCCACATTTTTTGCAACGGTCCATTTCATTTTCCTTGTTTTTTTTTTTCTTCTGAACATTCGATCACCACGCCGAGTGGTCGATCTCAGCGACAAATGCGGCACGGCACGGCCTCGGGACTTCCGAATGAATGACGAAAAGCAATCTCAAAAGGAGAGACGGAATAACAAACTAAATGGGTAAAAATAGAATACCATCCCAGTGTGAATGACGAATCTTCGCGCGAATGACGAATGACGAGTCTTCCCGCTGGTATAGCAGAACACCGCAGCGTTGCACGTCTTGTCTTGTGGCTTGCGCTGCAGCGTATATACGTATATTCAACATTCGGTAACATTTATCACTGTAAACGTTTCCTCCTGCTGCACCTTGTGCTTTCTTCACTCTCACTTCTTTGTGTTTTCTGCGCCCTTCATTGAGGAACAGATCACAGCTGTGAAGTACGCATAAATTCTGCGTTGTCTGCGCGCTCAGTGTTACCACTAAGGACTCAGTGTTCCCACTATAGGGAGCAGTGACTCAGTGTACCCACCATAGGGAACACTCAGCGCTGATGGTTTCTCGTTGGCAGCGGGCGGCCGCATCGAGCGACACGGTTGCACTGCCCGCGCCTGACATGCATCCCCAACTCTTAGCAGCCGCTCCCTTTCCAAACTCGGGGATAAGCCTGCTTTGTTAACCGTATGGCGAGCGCTGATCGGTGATACGCTTCGTGTATATAGGCTCCGTCGTGCGGTTGACCATGGCCTCTCAGATTTGGCGGCGCGCGCGATAACAGCACGGGTCACGCGCTCGCTGTTACACAATCGCGTGACGCTGGTGCGAAAGCTTTTTCAACCAAGCGACCATCGATCACGATTGTGATCGTGCAAATGCACGTACCTTTCCGTCCACCACGGATTCCTCCACGTGACGGCGTCGTTTGCCCTCACTTCAGAGCCCCATTATTGCGAAACGGTAGCAAAACTCGATCGGATAACCACAAGCCGATGCAACCAATCTAAGGGCCCGAGAGCACTATAGGAGATTACCGTCGAAGGTCGAGGCCTCTTTGTGTTTCTCTTGATATGAAAGCAGAGGGGGGGACGGTGGTACAAGCGTGGCTGGGTACAGAAGAGGCGAAGCTGAAGAGGTTATAGCGTGACGCAGGAAATGAAGCGCGATCGAGAGTTCGACACGTGGGCTGTACAATGCAGGCACGAATGGAGCATGCCCAGACGCGGCGCAGTGTCAAAATACACACGGTCGCGCGAAACACGCCGAGACACAGAAACACACAAAATAGAGCGGCTGCAATCAGCGCAAACAAAGGTTGCGCCCAGTGCTCCCCCTTTTTTTTTTTTTGAAGTGGCAACGCACACAGGAGATCGTTTTTGGCACAACAAAAGCTTTTCTGTTTCCTTCTTTTCCGGAGCCTCTCTCAAGGTCTCAAGGCTATAGGCACAATTTGTCCGTTTCATTATCTGAGCGTTTGAGGGTATGGGAAAACACAAAAGCGGTGCCTTGCTCGCACAAACAGCGTCCGCGTGGCGGTTCGGGAGCAACATTGATACCACGTCATCGAAGCAATCGATCGACATAACCGTCGATAGATGAGAGGACTATTTGATGTCGGAGACAAGAGAGAGAGATTTCACTGAAAGAAAGGCGCAGAGAGGTCGGCCTGAGCTAGCCCTAGCTTGCTAATCTGCAAGAAGGAAAAATGGAAAGGGGGAGAAACGCAGGAACGGGTGACGATGAGGACTGCAGCTAGATCATAACGGGATGAGAGATGCACGATCTTGCAGCACTGCCAATGCCACGAGGCCATTTCGACGTTGCGCAGATGTTCCCGAACATCCCTCAATGAACTTGTTGCGCAGCTTGTCAAGCGATCCCTGACGCAAAAATAGGTCTCCATAGACCTGTCGGACACCGACACGCATCAACGATACAAACTGGTGACTAGCACTCATTCACGGGCGCACGAAAGGCACGTGGAATTCGAGCTTCCTAAGCTGTTACAGAAGAGCTAAAATGAGCGGCTCCAGTACGGCAAGCACCTGTATACAGCTGGCTTGGCAACCGGCGTTTGGGAGTCAGAAGCACGCGCATGGGAGTTCTGTAAATGTTTCGGCATGTTCTGAATATTTTATTTCTCGTTAGTTTCAGTCCCTTTCTGGCTGGGAATGGCTGGGAGCACCAGTAGGTTTGTCGGCTTGTTTGTTCTTTCCCTTGTGCGGAGGAGAGGAGCGGGGTGAAGACATGCAGGTGAACCCATGAGATACGCGTTAAATGGTCATTTTGAGGACACCTCTCGGAAATTCGAATGCACCAGTACAACTGAACGGGATTAAACTGCGCGCAGGGTGCGAAGCAATTTGTTGCAGCTTTCCTCAGAAGTATTGTGGGATACAAAGTCAAAAAGGTTTTAAAAATTTTGAAGAAAGAAGAAAAAAAGAAAGAGCACCTGTATTCACAGACACATTAATCGTCATCTGTGGTTGGTCATCGGCGAGCTGATTGTTCTACCATCACGCCGAACGTTATCATGAGTGACAAGCTGTTGAACGCACGGTGGTAACTCTGGCGCTATACAAGGCGTGCTTATTATAGGTACGCAGCTCATTAAAAGAGGTAAATCTTCACTAAGTGATATCTGTACTGGTGCAAAGATTCGACGGCGCACAACGCTACCGTGTTAGACCACTCCTCCACGACTCATTCCCTGATCGACCACACAGTGTGGTGGACGATTCCTCCAGACAATTCCTTGATGGACCACCCTTTGATGGTTCATTGCTTGAGGGTCCATGCCTTGATGGTCATTCCTTGATGGGCCGCTCAATGGTAGACGATTCCTTGACGGACTACTCCTTGACGGACCACCCTTCGATGGATCAATTCTTGATGGACCATATGTCTTGATGTATCATTCCATGATGGACCACATGGACGCATACCGAAGGCTTCAATAAGAGACATGCACGTACGGAATAGATTCATGGTTATGAGACCCTCTACAGCCATTCGCTGTTAAACGCCACATCGTGCTTATCTTCGCTTTCGGTGTCGTACCCTAAAGGAAAGCCTCCACAGAAGTTCCTTGCTTAATCCCTTGACTCTCAACTTCTCCGGAACCTTTCCTGCTGTAGTTCGGCGATGGTGGGTTCCCTGGGTTGCACGAATGAAATCTACGCATTCGAAGAGCGAGATCTTGAAAACGATGCTTTGGCGAGTCCCGTGATTCGTTAAAACTGATGTTTTACACTTGCCGACCCATGAGTATTGGAAGACTGATACCGCTTATCCACCGTGGCTACTTGCGGTTACAAATATCGAATTGTCCATTGGACGGATAATTAAGAGACACACACACACACACACACACACACACACACACACACACACACACACACACACACACACACACACACACACACACACACACACACACACACACACACACACACACACACACAAAGAAATATATAAGAACAGACGTTATGCAGATTTTTTTTTTTCACTGAGCGACACCATGACGCAAGACGCGTTGGGCTTGTCGCAAGCCCCGCCCATCGTCTCGGTCAACGTACGATACAAGCAGACAGAGTCGAGGCAGCCGGTATACCGACGGGCGAGTGACGCGCCGAAGACCTAGACGACGACCAGACTGGCACAAGGCACAAGCGCACCACGATTCTAAAACAAGAACTCCCCGACGAGGCACTTAAAGCACAGAGGGAACAAACCCGTCGAACGATATACGACTTTGAAAAAGAAGAAAAAAAAAGATGGTAAAGGTCCAAAGAAGCGAGTAGCACGTGTAAGAAACACTAGTCATTGCGGAACCGGGCAAAAGTTTCGTCTTGGACACACTCCAAACTGGCGGGAACTCTTTAAAAGCCGGCTACAAGACGTCGCTTCTCCGCCAAGGCGGGCGCCACACAGTCTGGTGAGGAGGCCAGCTAGACGGGCTAGTTTTGGAGGCTCCTCAAGAAGGCAGCTATATACGCCCAAGGTAAAGTGCCGTGAAAGAATTCTTTTTTATATTCGTTTCTTTCTTATCCAAGGGAAACCTAACCAAATATTTCGAAGTTCGGACAGCTACCACTTGCCCAGAAACGACGTCTGTAAAGCTTGTTGCAGAGAGCGTTGGAGCATTGAGTATAAGAACCTAGATACGCTTGAGTCCATTCAGCAAAAAAGTTCTAAAAATGCGATACTTTCGTAAAAGCCGGCAATGGCGAATATTATTGGCAAACTAAACCATATCGAAGGCTTCCATCAACGACAAACAGTCCTTTTTGAACGAAACTTTCGATCTGTGAACACAGGCTTCTTGGAAGCAATGTGCATGTCGCAGAGATATTTGACACGAATGTTCTTTAAGAGGCTGGCTACAGTAAAAAAATATCTCCCTTGCACGTAAGTCACGAAAACACTTGCGAGGCAAAATACAGGAAAGCATGTCAGAAAGCATATGAAGGTCAAAATGTATATACATATATATGTGAGTTCTAGCACTCCCTCATACATGTGACATACGGTATAGGAAGTCGGTATTTCAAGGCGACGGACCTGAGTGCCCGGATGTAGTTACGCGAAGCCTTGTCTGGGATGCGTGGTTTATCTGAATTCCTGTATTATCACTTGATTTCCCTCCCCTATCATTATATAATATAAAGGTAGCTCGATATATACATAGCATATAGCAAAATACAACACCCCGCCCCCTGCGAATATACTTATCTTGCCGGCTGGCGATATGAGAGTGGCTCGCAATATATACTGGAGGCACCCTCTAGTATTTTCTAGCGCTGTTATTTCGAATTCTATACTCAACAATGTCACTCTCACAAAGGTTTCTTTCCCCCCCCCCTTTCTGAAGAAACTCTTGCTTGATGGGTAAATGCTTTTTTTTAACTGTTAAACGATAATTGTTGTTGTCTAGTTACGGCACTTCCAGGTCACAAACAGCATACGCTTATCAGCGTGACATAGCATTCTCGACAGGAAAATAGCGAGCGCTGAGTTTTAAAGAAAGGAAACACAAGCAACGTAGATTAAGGTTATTGTTGTGGGACAAGATAAGCCTGAAAGGGTGTAAACTATTTTAAGAGTGCACTTATTTGCCAGTGCTGCATTATTCGTCGATACTAGCCTTCTAAGCATTCAGTCCAAACAAGTTTCTGAGCATTCTTTGTAACTCCAATGAATGTGAATAAAATTTAACCGAATTGACGCTGCTAATACTTAGCGTATGCCTGCTAACTTTCGCGTTTGTGTTTTCTGCATCGTTTAGGTCCGATTCTCTTTTCCACGTCTTCAGTTGTTTTTGGGCGGCGGTGCCCAGCGCTAGAATGATGTCACGCAAAAAAATAAAGAAAAATAAAAAGGAAAGAGAGATCGAATAGTACTGAATGATGCGATTTTTTTCTCGCTCGCTTGCACAATGTGCATACGAGAACGTAAGCACGTAAAACTATGACCATCTTGCGTAAACTTATATCGCTAGGTAGGGGGGAATATTCAGGATGGTAAAGTCGAAAAACATTAAAACGAAAAATGTCAGCCCGATATATTTGTTGAAAGAAATTCGGTCTGAACGAAAGAAATATTTACTTAAGGGCGATCTCGCACGCAAAAAAAAAATAGTACAAATTTTATTTTGGCTTGTGCTCAGTAAAAGTGCAACTTGAATGTTACACCACACGCACACACTGTATATTTAGCATAGAAATGGCAACTATTCAGAATTCAAACCTGTACTTCAGCTCGTTAAGAGTCATAAGTAGGTTGGGACCAGGACGAAAATTAAAATTAAATTAAAGAAAGTTAAAGGTTGTCTTCGGGCCGAAAGAAATGCGCAGGAACAGTCCTGAGCGAGCACTACATTTTTTTTTTTCATTTTTAATTCTTTTTTTTTGTTTGTTACTGTGAGAACAATGGCTTAACACAGAAACGCTTCTCTGACGATGTTGTTGAAGAAAAGCTCGCAAGATGGCGCTACCAGCGCTCCTACCGCCATCGACGTATTTACGGAAAAGGCTAAAGATCCATACTTTAAAAAAAAAAGAAGACAGAAAAAATTGCGGCCGACACATCTAGCGACGCCTGTCTCAACGGTAATGCGTTAGCATTGAATCAATATAACGACACAACGTATTGCATGCACCGTAGGAACGAGTTATGTATGAGGCGTGTACTGCCGCTGCGGGACTCGTCTTTCGCGCCTCCCTATAAGAACACTCAGCGTCATCTAGCGCCGCCGCCGCGAAGTACGCGCGTGGCCTTCGAGACGAGAAGCGTGGCGAGCCAGTGCCTGCGAACGCTGCAGACACGATAGCTTCGGATTGTAAATTCGAATATACACGAGAACAGCGTCGTCATCGTGACGATATCGCCCGACGACGTACTCTGACGACGTCACCGCGTCAAACGTGACGTCACGCGACGACATCTTCCTCAAGTGGTTATGTCCCCTAGTGACGTCACGTGATCCCTCTTGGCGAAGCAGCACACTTTGCGCTTTCCCGCTTCTTTGCAATGTCTCCGGGATCGGCCCACGTTTTTGTGTGAGCACCACGCAAGCGGACACGAAAGATCCCGACCAACTAGAGGCTAATAGCTTTGCTGTAACAGATAGATAGATAGATAGATAGATAGATAGATGGATAGATAGATAGATAGATAGATAGATAGATAGATAGATAGATAGATAGATAGATAGATAGATAGATAGATAGATAGATAGATAGATAGATAGATAGATAGATAGATAGATAGATAGATAGATAGATAGATAGATAGATAGATTGCCCCTGGAAAGTGCGCGAAGTGTCCTAAGAATGCCAGCGCATTAAAACCTGCCTCGTATGTCACGATGGGCGACGAGTCCAGGCATACTTAAGCTAGATAAGAGCCCGTAAGAGCAGTTCTCCGGAGTTTTCCCACACAAAATGTGGAGACGCTATATATACCCCCTACAAATTAGATTATGGGGTTTGACGTGCCAATACCGCGATCTGATTATTTGTCGGAATAATTTGGAACACCTGGGGTTCTTTAACGTGCACCTAAATCAAAGTACACAGGTGTTTTCGTATTTCGTCCCCATCGAAATGCGGCGGCCGGGATTCGATCCCGCGACCTCGTGCTTAGCAGCGCAACACCATAGCCACTGAGCAACCTCGGCGGGTCTCCCACACACAACGCAACCGCCCGCGGACTCCACCGCAGGTAACCTTGCAGATTTACGCTGCAGAACCAAGGGTATAGAAGGAACACAACCATGTATAATTGCCAACGGGACGCCGTCTAGCCACGATGAAAAAAGAGAAGAAACCGCAAGAAAGATAACGGACCAAATCTCATAAGGCGGTTCTCAGCGAGCTCTCCGTCAATGCAACGTACGCTGCCAAGATCACCTGATCCATCAATCACCACGGCCCCGCGATAAGGGCATTATCACGACTGGGGACTGTCCTCTCCCCCCCCCCCCCCCCCCCCCCATCGCTCTGGCTTGTTCGCATGCTGCATGATGGCGCAGCATGCGGACAATGGGAGCGAGTAAGAGATTGATTGTAACATCCAGCAAAGTTGATTCTTTTGGTACAGCTGAAGTGCTGTATTGAACCATGGACGAACACACCTTGTGAAACGAGAAATTATGTTGATAAGATGGCTTAAATGAACATGACATGGGTAGTACATGAAGGAGAAGGGGAAAAACAGTAACTGGCATATCAAAAATATCTAAATGAAATACTACTGGACACTGGTTAGCTTACGTTCTTCGTGTTATCACGACGGCTTTATTTCGCACATTCATGCGTTTCAGTGTGAAGCGGCAGTGTATATAGCTGCAGTTTCCCTTCGCTTTTCTGTGGCGTTGGATTATTATGATTTTTTATTTGGAATCATGTTGCTACGTACCAGTCTTTTACGTCCCGAATATATCCTTAGTCAACGTTCGGAACTCATTTGCGTGTTCGATTCACCCCCTGGCGAAAGGCTGCGTTTGCATCAACGCTGTCGCCATCGTATCGAGTCTCATATAGAAGCTGCACTCCTGATATCCTGTGTACCGCGTTTGTTCGTTCGCTTCTGGCACATGCTTTCTCGCAACGACGCTAACTGTTGTAATCTTGGCACCATCCGCATGATGTACCGAAGAGCTTTGTCCGCCTATTCCTAAGGCATTAACAAAATCAGTTCTAGGATTATATTACATTGTACTAGCATAAACTACAGAGTGTATAACCTAAACTGACTACTCGAGAAGCCAACAGGCAAACTTTGTATCTGAAGAAAAGCGTGTCAGATTCGATCTCCGTCTCGCGCCGAGTCCCGTCGAGTCAAAAGTAGTGCCGATCCGGGTGATACTCTGGATAGCCTCAAATTCCGTCAAGTTTTTTTTTTTTTTTCGTTTTCGAAGGTAATCAGGGAAGGCTGTATAGTAGCCCCATTAGCCAAACAAAACTGACAAGTTCGCGAATTCGACTATGTCCAAAACAGCACTCCCAGACGTCTGACTCGACCACGTTTACAGGGTATTTTGTCATGCGGGTAAAGGCACGTCAACCCACCCATGGCAGGCGGGCTCACCAACCCGCCCTGACGCATTCCTCGGCCCGACCCTTGAGCTTTTACACGAACCCGCGACTAAATGTCGGATATACTTTGTCAGGTTCGTGTAACGAGTCGGGTACGTTAGCTCGGTAACTGTGCCGGTAGGTCCGCGTTGCCGATTACAGTAACACTTTGACTATGGTTAACCAATAGTATGAAGCCAATAGACAAATAAGCCACGGAAAGTATGGTTGCTACTAATCATCGAACCCCACGCTTCCCCTAATTCTCCTGAATCTGCTGCCTTGAGGTGGATACGAAAGGTCCTTGCTAAGCGATGTCAATAATTCAATCGCAAGCGTAGATAGTTGCCGTGATACCTCTCAGCTTAGCGCTGGGCGAAGGGGGAGCGGGGTCGGTAATGACTTTAGTTTCTGAAGAAAGATATTATAGCTTCTTTTCGCTTTAGCAGGTCAATAAGCTATAGAGGTAACCAATTTTCATTTTCTGCGGAAATCCGCTAGCTGGAGGTACAAATTACCGAAAGAAAAAGAGTAGAACGCGACAGCGTTATCGGGACCCGTTCGCATCGCATCGTTCGCATACGGCAAGTAGGCTTCATTCACTGCAACACCGGAAAGCCAGCTTACAAAGACCAAGCTTATACCGATCCCCTTAAAGTCGGTTTCACTTTTAAACAAAAACGCATTGCTGGAAAGACGTTTTTCCAGGGGCAATATAAGTGGTCATATTAAGATGTGAAGGCCCTAGCACCTTCTTTTATTATTTTATAAATTGTATGCTATTGCTCCGACGCGCGCAGGTCTGGTAGAAATGCTGGAAAAGGGGTTTGTGTTTGAGTTTCCTCGTAGCAGAATTAGGTTTTCTCGTACATTCAAATTACAATCCGACGCCGATTGGTAAACCGAAACCTTGCACCACGTGGAGGGCCTGCGTGGTCGATGTGGTTGGATGATTTTTTTCTGTCACCCGAGATCACACACCGGTTGCCGACGCCGGATTTTCTGCGACACGGGGCCCTAAACGCTATCGCGTTAAAAGCTGGCGTCCGCGTGGATTACAACTTCACATAAGTCAAGGGTTAGGTGAAAGTTCGTCTTGCCAACATTTTGTCGCGTCACCCGGCCAAACTTTCTCCGAACTTCCGACATGTCGACTACAATTTTCCTGGTTTGAAGAACTGATCGTTTCTCTGCCGCATAGGCCTATGGAATTTACCGATTTCTCTGTAACCGAGCTTTCTATCAACGCGATGAGCGCACCATCTGGAGAAGACTTTAATCTTTCGGTCAACCCACCATCAGAGCAATCAGAGCACGTCATTTCCATTGGCAACCGTAACTTTAGCATGGACATTTTCGTTTCAATCGCTCCTTTATCGAGGGGTCTTAATAGTAAAAACAAAAAAGCAGAACGAATGAATAACAGAACATTTGGCTACATCCGCTGCTTCGAGTCGAGTCTCAACTAGGAGCTCCTAGCTTTATTATCGCATCTTCTCGAGGTATAGGCTTATTGGCTACGGTCCAAGGCCACGGTAGGCAGGATGTAAAAGACTACCATTATCAGGCGTACCCCACGCTACAAAAGGCTAGGTGCGGCCTGTTCAAAGAAAATACTCTTACCAGTGGCGTAATCACCCTCATTTATCGAATATGTGTGGTCTCCTGCGAGGGAACATACATCTGCAAGCGCAGCTTTTCCGATATTGGGCAGAAACTGCGAGCAAAAGCGTATAGTCGAGAACACGGGGCCAAGAGCCACCATGAAATTGAAAGATACAAAAGTTCTATAACGCGCGTTGAGTTCTTTATCAAACAAGATGACAAGGGCCGGATAGCGCACTTAGCAAGCTGCAGCAAAGCATCGGCTCGAAAGTTGGAGAATTGCCCGGATGTGTTACATCGAGCACTTCATGCGTTGAAGTAAATATTTTGGAGGCAACAGAGAGAGAGCGCGAGGTGCTGCGGGATTAGGCTAATCACAAGTTCAAGGTAAAGCGCCCTTGTCACTTAAAATGCACTAATGAACGCGCATAGTAGGGAGCGCCCTACTAGTAGAGTTACATGAACACAAGCAGCAGCAGTCCGGTGACATCGAGGCAACGCGTATCTCGTGTTCACATAGTAGCTACAGGATCATAATTACTGTAACGGTACCACTCGCTCGATTTCGTTTCTTTCTCACCTCCCGTCACTCATGACCAGCTTACCTTGGTGATAACGATCGCGGAGCATCGCTCGGACCAATGCCGAAGCGCGAAACGGAGAATAACTGGATAAGGTTCGTTATCTTACTCCTGTATACATTTCTTTAACACACTTGCTTTGCGTAGAAGCACGTACACGTTGAAATTGGGAAGCAATGCCATGGCGTCATGCTGACACCTTTTTTTTTTTTTTTTTTTTCTGTGGCTGGACAAAAATCACAGCAGACTTGTGCGAGCTGTTTTCAGCGAAGTCTATATACTGAGAGGAGCTTTCTTTGGCCACTGTTTTACGTGGTTGGACGCCGGCGGCCGCGTATCTCCTTGGAGGTCCGAGGAGGCAACAGAGCTCGCCGATTGGCCCGCACCAGCGCCTGTGTCACGATTGACGTCATTCGGAAATGCCGGAGCCACCGTCGGAAATGGGAGAGGGCAGCGGTGTATAAGGAGGACGGTTTCGGGCCGCGTTTAGTCGCCGAACGTCAGGGAGCAGTATTGCCATAATAAATCAGCCAACGTGGGAGGACTGGGAGGCGGCCCTGTCTAGCTCGGACCTCGAGGAGCAACGAGCCCTCATCGAAAGAGCACGGGCAGCGGCTTTTGCCAACGGTGTCCCGGACTAGGGACCTTCCCGTAACCCAAGGTTTACTTTCTTATTTTCAATAAAAGTTTTTATCATCATCATCGCCGAACGTCAACTACTTCTCTGAGACGTACACCCGGCGACACAATATTACGGCGCATGAAATCTGAGAAAAAGCTGAATATCTCCGCAGCATCACAACGCAGCCTGGTATTTGCATTTCGGGCTTCGACTAGAATATGCTAACAACATTGTCGTATACAGTTGTACTGGCTACTGCTAACAGGCTGCAGAGATATTCAGCTTTTTCTTAGATTTCATGCCCCGTAATATTTTGTCGCCGGGCGTACGTGCTCTCGCGCGAGAGCTGGCGATGACCGACTCTGTCAGCGCCAGGAGCTGCCGGTATACAACTATTTTAGAGCGAAGCTGTTTATGGCTAGGCTTCCGTGCATTTTTCGTGTGCGTGTGCAAAAATGTGGGCCGGTCCTGGTGATAGTGCAGAAGGGTCCAAGCGCAATGGCACATACCCCTGTGGACTACGGGACCTGTAACGCGCCCTTGAACTACCCTTGCCACACCTGGAACCCAAAGAGGTCCCAGGAACAACGGTAACGACAGATCTTAGCCCAAAAGGCTGACCCGCGTCGGCCATGTCTACGTTCGCAGCGCCCTCTCTTTGTCGGCGTTCCAACCACTTACGTGCCTAGTTTCCTGCCGACTCCTGGCGACGATTGCATTCTCGTCGTTCCTGCCGTCGCTCTTCGTAGGCGCGTTGCTCCTCGGGAGTCCGGACTATACGCGGCATCCCCATTCTGTGTCACCTCTGTGTCGTGTGCTAAACTGCTTCGCTGATCATCCACCTTCACAGAGTGGAATGGCTCATGCTTTTTAGTCCTACCATGCCGCGATTTACAAGAAAGGTGCAGTCTTTGCCTAGGTGGCTGGCACGGTTATTAATACAAACGGAAGTACTATGGACATTAGGGTCTACAACAGAACTATAGAACCACGATAAAAGCAAAACCGTCTTTATGCTTAGGACAATGCAATAGAACACAAAAGCGAAGAATGTGCAACCGACGCTAGCTGTCAGACATTATAAAAAGCAAATCTGGTTTAATTATTGTTATTCAGAAGAAACAAAAGTGGAAGTCGGGACATACGGTCGTCTCGACTGCGTCAAGTCGGGACTCAGGGCTTTTAATAAAGTCTGGACTGTCCCGCTAAATTCGAGACAGTTGGCAATCCTAGCTGCGGAAGATGATGTGACTGAGAAATCAGTACAGGTGTGAACTGTTCTGCCTTGACATAGCAAGCATGTGGAAAGTCAGCTGCCTCAGGTCGGGGGACGGAACAGGCGATTCCTTCGTAATTTGCGAGTATAGTTGAAACTGTATACACGGCCTTGACAGCTATAGACCCATAAACACGTTCTATGGATCTCGTCATGAATCAACCTGAATGTATTAGTCTCTCGTGGGGTAATCGAGCTGTTGAAAATTGCCCTCACAGTTGTCATTCAGAAGCGACAACAAGAGATGGCGCTTATGTCGGGCAATCATTCGTATAGTATAGGTAGATGCGAAAAGGCTTGCATGACACATAGGCTTCAATGGGTCAAGAGCGTTCATCCGCTCGTATGCCTTTCGTTATGCTGCGCGGCAGGCTTAAACATGTGCAGCTTCCGTGACACTTTACTCGAACATGCTTTAGCTTTTTCTTCACCATGGGAAAATCTCGTTTTCTGAAGGTTTTAGTAAGAATATTATATTTGTCTGTAAAGTCATGGCTACAATAACATGCTACACATCAATATCTCTGGGAGAAAAAGAAATGTACTTCCTGAAGATACAGAGAAGAGAGGAGAGAGAGAGGTTTATTTGAAGAAAGGCAGAGAGGTCGGATATACAAATTTCAAGAACACACGCTGGGGTATAATATATAATTCGTGAAAAATAATGTTTTTCTGTACAGTATAGAACATTTTTACAATTACGCTAGAACATTTAAAAAAACGCAAAAAAGAATTAATTACACATAATATTTCTACTTTTCTTGCCTACAGCGCATTAAACGTTTCCATGTTCTATCTCGATCATGAGGGATATGGCCTGCAAAAATTGTTTTATGCGACGTAAGAACTGACGATTCCTCGTAAGTGCCAAAACTATTGTGCAACACTTCACACTGTCACGTGCTTGCAGCAAAAAACCACCACCATATGCTGCAGAGACACTAAAAATAAGAGATATATTATTGGAAATGTAATGCGGCATCTGATTTGGCACAAGCAATGTCAGCTGTCGACAGGTAGAAAACGATACTTGCCGCCAAGCAGTTCACGGCAGCCCGGGCTAGTTTCACGAGTTTCCATACTCCGAATTATAACCTCATTATCTGACATCGTCCCCGAACTCACTGCTACTAGTAGCACCCAAATAATCACCTGAGGACGCAACAGAATCGCGAGACCAATGCCGTTCATGTAAGCGCTTAGATACCGGCGTGTCTGCCATCTTCGCAATCAATGGATGAACACCTGTGCGCGCTTGTTTGAAATCGCCTCTACACGGCAAGATGGTGATGATGATGACAATAATAATAATAATAATAATAATAATAATAATAATAATAATAATAAACAGAATGATAAAACGAAAATTTGCTCCTTCGTCTGTGTTCTAGATGGCGCAGCAAGACTAGAGCGCCAGGAGCTTTAAAATTGGGCGTAATGCTCATGGGTCACATATGACCCATGCGCACGTTCAGTAATGGGTTAACCATAACCCATGCGCGCGTTCAATAATGGCTTAACCATGACCCGTGTGCACGTTCAATGATCGCGTGGTAAGGAAGGATAATGATGCAGGAGATTTATGTGTGGGGTGCCTTGCTTCTATAGGCCTTAGATGTTTGCTCCATGCCGCCTGCATTTGTTAGGATTACGCCGCTATGAGATGCGCTTTAAGTGTGGCTGTACGCGATGCTTGTGTTTTAGTGTCTAGCGTACGCAGGAAGGAACGGCGCATGCTTGTGAGTACCAGCATGCCTGCAAAGCGTAGTATATAACCTGCGAAGATCGAGGAGTGAGTATCAATTTCATTACAGCGAAGCTGTATATGGCTATAGGCGAAACTAAAATCCGTCCGTCCGATGTGCGCAGAAACTATCATCAGCAACGGCTCGAGCGTCGTCGCCTTCTTCCGCCGCTGACTCGTTGGCGCCCCTCGGCGCAACCGCGCGAACGCGCTCGTGCCACTGCTCCCGCGTTGGTCGTCGTCGTCTTCTTCCACAGCTGCAGCTCCGTTGCCGCTCATCATTCCAGCGTAGAATTTCACTTCTCTTCTGTCGTCGTAATGGGGAGGCGGCGTTTACGGGGTTATGAGCCATTGCTCAAAGGGGGTATGAGCCATTCATTGTCTTACTTGACGGACAGATTTAATTTTGAAGCAATTTAATTTTGAAGAATCGCAAGCGGCAGTGGCGACAACAGAGGACTGCAATCATACCGTCTGCGACGTCGTTCTCTCCGTCGCAATCGAACGTGTGTGTAACCTCATTAAGAAACACAAATACGTAACCAATAATTGAGAAATACTTTAATGATCCATCGGGATTAACCCAGTGATAAACACAGGGGCCGCACGTTTCAGCTTCGCTGGTTAACCATCTGTACGGAGTGTTTGGGCGGTTATTCTTCTCTCTCTCTCTCTCTCTCTTAGTGGTATTGGGCGGTGGGTGGGTCCCTCAGTCTAGGGCTCCACTGGTCTCTGCGGTTCGCTGGGCTTGATCGAGAAGAGCTCTCTGGCTCTCTAGATCTTCGCTAGCAAGCCAAATCTCCCCACTGTCTGTTACTTGGCACTTGCGCCGTAAGGGGCGAATTGAAATTTGGAGGCCGTAGTTTACACGTCCACATACGTTACGTGGGCAAGAGTTGGCCGCTCCCCGCATCAAGGACCTGTACCTTCGTATAGCGTGCAGGGTGTATCTCACTGGGTATTTGGAGGTGTGGATATGTGGTTGTCTGTATACGGCGGCCGTCCCTGGCCTGTTCTCCCGTAAGATCGGGGTGTGGGCGGCTGTATTTTTGTCTCTCTTTTCTTTGGCTTTCGAGGATCTCGTGCGGGTGAATGGGTGGTTCCTCGAAAGGACTAAGCGTCTGGCAAAGTTCGAGCAGAAAGGATTCAGAACGATCCATGCTCTAGTAACTGAACCAAGATGGAGAATATGTATTAATATATCAAGATTGGTCTTCAGCGATAAGATATATCTTGACCATCCGCGGAAATGACGCCCCAGCATCGTGATGTACTAGAGATATGATTGCTCCGTCGGCGTGCATTACCATTCGTCAGAATCTGGTACAGTTGCTGTGATAAGGCAGAATTTGCGGAAGAGCTGAACTTCCTATTCGATAACTGTAATTTTCAAAAGAAAACAAAAAAATAAATATAACCTGCATTTTTGTAGCTAATAATAAACCCACGAGACTGATACTCCAGCCCAATATCCTACAGGCTTATAGGCTTAGACTCCAATCCAATAGACTGTATTTTAGCTACAGATAGCTAAAAAAATTGCGGCACAACCCATCTCCCAATGACCGTCGACGTTGACGCGACTAGCATTCAAGCAATGTAGCCACACACAGTAATATTGAAGATACCTTTATTGAGAATCTGTATTGGACACTCTGAGATTTTCATTGCTTCGGCTACATCCTATACACACTGTCTCCGGGATCGGCCCACTCTGCTATTGACACTCGCTCGCCAAGGTCGGTCATGACCATAACTGCACGAAGACGACTGCATGACGAAGAAGCGACGACGACGCGGCCCGACAACGGTGGCGTAATCACCACTGAATGACGACAACAACGCGATTATGACGTAATGACGAAGAAGGAATGATGTCGATGGAACGACAGAGGCGTTAAGACGACGATGGCATGACAAATTGCATGACGTTTTTGAAATGATGACGACAGCCTGACGACGGTAGGATGCCGAAGCTGGAATTACGACGACGGAACGAATATGACGGCGTAACGACCACGAGCAGATGTCTTGTGGCCCAAGCTAGCAGACAGCTAGGGTCACTGGCTCGGCGTAAGAGACTATAGATAGATACACTCAATGTGCCGGAAGCAGGCAAAGCAATGCTAATCGCGTTAACGCAGGATTGCGAAGTCTTCGACTCGCGAGTGAGTCCTTGCACTTGGGTGCTTCGCGGCCAGCGCTCAAGACAATATCAGCAAGGCTGCTTGCGTTTTGATGACGTCAGTGATATGCGCAGTGACGCACGCCGAGAGCTGCTGCGCGTCTCTCAAAGGCTTGCGCGTGCATAGAAAGGTGCCTTCGGCATGGCCCCGGCGTTGGGCGAGAAGCGGTCCTCCATGTATATCCACGGCCTAGAAAGATTAAAGGAAAGGCCGCCTGTGTATAGCTTCGCCACTGACACTGGCACCGCGGCTGCAGTGCGGTGAACGAACGATATCGTGATGGCGGCAGTTCCCTATAGCTGCCCCTACTATATAACCCGCAGCAAATATCATTACATTGTGTTTTTTTTTTTTCGCGACTCAAAGAAATCACTGCTACGCCTGCTTTTTGAGACCACCGGGGGGGGGGGGGGGGGGGGGGGATAACTGCGGCAAGCGGGAATATTTACAGATCATGCAATAACAGCATGTATTTAATATAAAAAAGATTGTTACATAGGAAATACCACATTCTTGTTGGTTGATATCTATATGCGCGCTCAATTACTTCAGTTGGCTGTATTCTTGTAACTGGTCTTGCGATCTTTACATGTATCTTTATGGCATAGACATATTTTGCCTGTATATCTCACGCTAATTTCCTCTCAAAATACGTAGCAACCACTACGTAACCAGAAGTGCGCATTTGATCACAAGTGTTCCTTTAGAATGGCACACCAGAACGTCTATGACGTGTTACGAGTGTGCGTTAGCCGAGCGCACATCTACTGCGTTCATGTACTTTGGTTATAAAATCAAAAGCCCTATGCACTTGTATTAGTTGTTGTTTTTTTTTTCCACACTTTAAACTAATTTCCACCCCCAAGAGTGCATAAGAGTGTACATGTGCCTATAACTCACACCCTTACACCTTTACGGGTATGAGGTTGGGCGTTATAGACTAAGTTACACACTTGTACACCCTTAAGGGTGTACATTAGTGTGTGCACAAAAAACAAACACCACCCAAGCACTCCGTACAGATGGCTAACCAGCGAAGCTGAAACGTGCGGCCCCGGTGTTTAGAAGTGGGTTAATCCCGACGCTGTATAGAAGCGTTTCTCAATTATTGGTTACATGTTTGTGTTTCTAGTGGAACGCAAGCGCCAATGGCGGGCGGGTGCTGCTAACCACGACGCCGAGCTAACTCGAGATATCGAACGCATGAGACAACGGCGAGCCCAGGAGACGGCGCTGCGGGCAGAGCAGCGTCAACGTGGCAATGGCGGGAACGCGTTCGCTAACGACGTCACTAACGGCGCTGCCAATGGCGCGCGCGCTTGGGTGCGACGTAGAGAACGACGTAACTTAAGGCGCAGCCAATGGAGACGTTTAGCGAAACATAGGACGAACTGTTTTTTGTTTCGCCTAGCCATATATACAGCTTTCGCTGTAAAAATGACAAACCCTTTCCCTATCGGAAAATGGGGGTAAGCGAAGGTTGTATGTTTCTTCGGTGTTCCTCGGAACGAATTGCACGACGAATACCACGTTGTGCTCGAACCACAACCGGTCACACACACTGCAACTGGCTGGGAAGTTCCGGTTAAGAAACTCGCGTTGAAACCTGGCCGTCGTACCGGGGAAGTTGGCGCTAGCGTTGCCGAGGCGTGCACCACCGTTGTCGGGTTCCTGGAGGGCAACACGACGCTGACGTTTGGCCTCAACATCGCGCTCCCACAACTCGGCGTCCGTGGTTCTTCGCTGACGTTTCGCCAGGGCTTCGGAAGCGCTCACGCTAGAATCGGCACGTCAACGACGACCCTTTCGCGAGCGAGTACGCGGCGCCGTTGCTCAAACGCAGCCTGCTCCTCGGCGGGACGCACCACGCGCGGCCTTCCCAACCAGCCGCCGAGACTGATTTGAAGTGAGCCTGGCAAAGCACGCGCCGACCCCCTTTATTCCCCTTTCCTCCCCGCGACACACTAAACGACCTTGATTGGCTGCGCACGTCACGTAATCTGGCAGCGGCGCAGCTTTCCCCGCACCTGCTCTTTTTTCCTTCCTCTCTTTTTGTCCCTGGCTCATACGCACATATCTGGCTCATACCCGCATATGCAATGCGGCTATATACGCCACGCGTGAGTTTTGGCGTGACAACAACGCCACTGTAACTTGTGAGCCAATACAAGCTTCACTTGAAAAGCAACTTGCACGGTCTTCATCAGAGTATTCCCACACACACACACACGCATATATATATATATATATATATATATGAACGACAAGAAAAGAAACCGAGGTGCCATATATTTCTTGTCACATCATGTAGTTCTTATAAACATAAATACCCCAGAACGTGGATGGCAAGACGGTGCCGCGCTATAACTCAGTTGGTAAGGGCATCGCCCGCGTAATGCGAAGACGTGAGTTCGTATCCCACCTGCGGCCAGTTCTTAGAGCGCAGCTCTTAGGCGCCCACTCCTGCGGCGAGCCTCGGCGTCGTCCCTCGGCGTCCTCGTAACCGAGCGAACGAGCACAGCGAAGGATGAAAGCGAACGCGGATGAAAGACGGCGATAGCGAAGAGAGCGCGAGGCGGAAAGCGGAGGAGGAGGGCAGGGCGAAAGCGTGAAAAGAAAAGCGTAGTGCCGCGCAAGACTTGCTCTGCGGCGACGGTAGCTACGAGATGGTACCACAGTAGCGCGCGCGTCTTCTGTTCACCAACTGCATGAACGGAGGGGCGGCTGCTGCGAATCGCCCCCACGTGTCACTCACGCGCTGCCTCCCGCGATCTCCCGATTAGTGAGGCAGTCGCGCCACACTTCACTCCGTTTGCAATGGGGCCGCACGAGACAGCTTGTCCACGCCAGCCAATATATCGCGAAAGGAAAACACGTATACAGATGCGCTCAAATTTCGCATTAGCTAGGGAGTATCGTAATCGCCGGCGAATTTTTTCGTCCACCTTCATTTCCATTTATTTATCATTTCTTTAATTAAATTAGGAACTACAATTCCCCCTATGCTGCCCTTGGCGCGATTGTTTGTTGACTTATGACTATATATATATATATATACTGATACATGCACATTGCGTGTTTCTTGAGGACCATGCGCGCGGGCGCCCCGACGAAGAACACGAACTGTTCCTTGTTCTCGAGCTGTAGGCTGAACTGGCCAGCGCTGCAGTTGTCTTTTATAAATATACATTGTAAATAGTATCCAGTGCTTAATCCTTCATTCGCGTAACATTTGTATATATATATATATATATATATATATATATATATATATATTGTGACGGAGGCGAGATGTAGGCGAAGGATATATTTACAGAATATTTACAAAGAAAGATAACTGGCAAGAGAAGATGGCTATCTGCCACACGCGCAAGCGTCCCCGTCGTCGTCTTCATCGCTCTGCCTAGCATCGCGTTCATCCATGTACGGATTGCTTCGTAACTATATATATATATATATATATATATATATATATATATATATATATATATATACAGTACTTTCACTTGTGCGCCCACCATCGAGACGTTTGCTCTTGTGTGCTTAATTGCTTGAAACTGCACGAGGCCGCTATAGTAACCTCTTAGGCGGCGAAAGTGGTCAACGGGGCCGTGACAGCTAAATGTTTCAGACCACTGCTATACGAGTCGCAGTGAACTAAGACTATGCTGCAATATTGTATTAGATCATAATCGCGCTTTGCAAGTGAACGCGCAAATGAATGGTAAAATTGAAAAAGGCATCCAAGCGCTTCTATAAGAGGATTACTATAGCGTATAGCGGAAACTGGAAATATATTCGGGCCAGAACGTTAACTTCCAACAGCTTTTACTCCTATTAATGCAGCTATTTACGAACTTCAGTGACGACACATGAAACGCATGCGTGCGTCACCTTCGATGATCACTCAAAACGGGTCGTCTTCACACAATCCCGCGTTCTGTCGTTTTGAGTGATGAAGAGTTGGAATTTCATCGAAGGTAATGTAAGCTTGCTTGTCACGTGCCGTACGTAACTGTAGTTGTTCCTGTATGAATAAAATGCTGCTGGATGTTAGAGGTCTGTCTCGTCCATTCTTTCTTCTTTCTCTACATGCGCTATACACCCATCCTCACATAGGAACGGTATACCAACAAGTCCTAATTGTCACGACCATGCAAGCGCCTTTGTGCACTGCAGGTATGTGTGTTTGTTTTATACAGTGTCGTATTAACGACATGCAATCGCTCAGCAGTGCGCCATGCGCGTGGACACCGCCGCAAGATAAGGTATAATTCTGGGCGGAGGATACGAAACGAGAGACGGGCGTATTCTGCTTGGCGTTTTAGGTTTTTAATAATTTTTTTTTTCGTCGCGCGCGGCGAGCTCCGATAGGGCAGGCGCACATGACGCGAGCGATCTCGAGCTCCTCCCACGCTAAGCCTAATGGACCGGTGGCTGCGTGCTTATCACACGCGGAGATCATGCTCGCCCGCCCGCCCGCCCGCCCAAAACGCTGCAACCGCGCAGCCGCGTGTTGAATGTCGATAGTGGCCGCGGGAGAGGCACAAAATCATAACGGCCGGGAGAAGGAAAAATTAGGAAAGAGGTGCACCCTTCCGTTATCTTGGGTTATCTCTCGATGCAATGCTCTGCCTCCTCACGCGTATACACGCTTACCCGATCGTTCCCACTCCTCCCCCCAATCCGACCGGAGCGCTTCCAACTCGCGAAACTCCGCAACACAGTACAAAAACATTGAGAGGCTCCTATCCGAGTCGCATATCGACGAAAGTGCGCCGGACAAGCTGCCGCCGCGGTCTCTTGGCCCAAGTGGAGTGGATCACGGCGGCGGGTGTCACAGACGACGCAAGTATACAGTGTGCGCGCGCGCCAAGAGGCGAATTGGTCACCGCGAGCTCCCGTAGGTGCAAATGGTGGTCCGGTGAGCGAACGATTAGCGAACCGTCACGCCTTCCGCGCGCGCGCGCGGGCACACCTTCGTAAGTGCGTCGAGCCCTCCCGGGGGTCAACCGTTCAACGTGGTCGGCGTGTGCGCGCAAGTTTCTCTTTTTGGAGTGTTCGGCGACGAAGCCAGAGAACTACGCCGACGCCACGGCCGTCCGCAGTTTAAAGCACATATCCCGAGTCGGCGAAGGGCTGCCGGAACCTAACGGATCCTTGAATTCGCCCGGTGCAAGGGAAGCGCTTTCGTTGAGCGGTAAGCGAAGTACCGAATTGCCATTTTCACTTTCCAAATCCAGCCGGTGATTATGTGCTGCCGCTGGTAACACGGTGCCTCTAAATGGCTTGCTTACACTCCAGTCTGCCGAAGAGCAGACTGCGTCTAACTAGAGCTTCACACTTTTACTCTATTCACAAGCTTTCCCAGGTTAAGCTATAAGCAAACTTCAGAGGTCGGCAAACATATATGTATAGCTCTTACGGCTATCTGTTGTTGTCCTAAGTACAACACCGTTAAATCCGCTGTTTCGCGATGCAAACAACACTACAAACACTTTTCTTCGCGATGAGCGCTCACAAACCAGCTCACCTTTGTATTCTATACTGTAAACTCATAGCAGTCATGTATAAGAACAGCGTCAGAGAGCGCTGACCCCTAAAGGCCCACAGACTGATCTCCACTCCACATGGTTTCGTGCGAGTATGCTCCCACTCTCTTGCTCCCTCAAGCCGACATATAGCTTCCTTGCACATCCCTCATGAAAAGGAGTGAGGAAGGTAGCGGTGATAGGTGAAGAACAACCATGCAGTTTCGTTCATAAGGAAGCTGGCGATGTCGACCGGAGGAAGCAAGACAGGGAGCAGAATCATTAGTGTGCAATTTATAGCTGATGATGAAGTCTTCAGATCCTTCCAGTCCGCGCAGGTTCACACAGATGCCGTTAGAAACCTCGATAACCGCCGGCTGCCGCGGTGCCCGCCAGATACACCGGGGTCCATTGCCGCTTTGTTAATTACTATAAAACGTTTCTCATCGATACGGCTACTCCTTTTACCTGTAAGGGTTATTTTCGAACCCCTTTACACGAGCAAAACCTCCGACGTGACACTCGCCGTGGGGCTTCGCCGAAGGTTATGTTCACCCAGGTGTGCCCGCACGTGCTTTCAAGGTTACGGCGACTTTGTTATACTTAATTGCTGCATTTATCATTTTATACCACGAACACCTAAATTAACTCGACAGCTCATATGCAGAAGTTTCAATCCGCTACCTCTATTCGCTTACATGTGTGCGGATTCTTTGAACAATAATTGCCCGGGCGCCTACAAAAAACCGAGCGGCTATGACACAGCGCGGATGAGCTGAGCGGACGCTGTTTGAGAAAGTAACTGCTACCTGACGCAGCGCTTAGGTTCCCGGCAGACTGTATATAGGAGATGGTCTACCAGAGCCAACGTATCTCTCTACGCAACGCGAACTCCCTTGCTGTAGAGTCACGGAGAGCTCTGTGCATGCGCGAACTTGATTTGTGCGAGCGCAATTTTTTGCGCAAGGCAGAGAACACTGAAACGACCGACTAATAAGTGCCAATCTCTTATCTTAATCTCAGCGAGCTCTCACGACTCGCGTGTTCAACTTTGATATTACAAATGTAAATCAATCGCCCTATGCGATATCCACTCGAAGGAATCGTGTTTGTTGCGCCGAGCATCGGATGGGAACGACTCTCGACTGCATGTTGGCGTCCGCCAGCATTACAACCAGAAATCCTTGCCTTCGTTATCGACGTTGTTGCTACCGCTAGCTCTGTCCTCGCCTCGAAAGGGCAGTGCTGGCATTAGCTGCAGCCGGTGCATATTCGACTTTAAAACGATCGACCCTCCAGGAAGAGCAGAGCTTTAATACATCGGAGAGTGCACGTACGTCTCTGCGACGCTCGCAAGTTATCGGTGCTATACCCACTCGCAATTGACGCGAGTCAATCGGTATCGAATTTCAGCCATGCGGGGTTAGTCGAATAAAAAAAATAAGCAGCATGCAGACATTACCACTCTCCCGAGGGCTGCAACGGTTTCGGTCATAATACAGGGTGTCTCACTTAACTTGGGCCAAACTTTAAAAATATGCAAATGGCCACGTAGCCGGACAGAACTAAGGTAATATGTTGTTTGCCGTCGCTTGGAGATACTCAGATTATTTTTTGGCATTCCACCTAATTAGATAATTAGTCTTATTTATTTATAAACTTCTCAATTATTATAATTAGAGATGAAAAGTGTCAATGAGAAAACTGTAGAGCAACATGAGAAACTCCCGATGCAGCTTTCTGTTGCTCACTACGTGCTACATGAGAGTGTTTTTCCGTGCATGAAAGATGCCCCCGAATACACGCAAAGTGCTTCGAGCGGCCAGTCGCGCGGCAAGTTTGCGTGTATTCGCGAGCTTCTTTCACGCTCGGGAAAACTTTTATGCAGCACGTATTGAGCAACATAAAGCTGTATCGGGAGTTTTTCAAGTTGCTCTACAGTTTTACCATTGACACTTTTCATCTCTAATTATAATAATTGAGAAGTTGATTAATAAATAAGACTAATTGATCTAATTATACGGAATGCAAAAAATAATCTGAGTATCTTCAAGCGACGGCAAACAACATTACTTTGGTTCTGTCTAACTACGTAGCATTTGCATTTTTTAAATATTAGCCCAAGTTAAGTGAGACAACCTGTATACGTACCCTTTACTACACGCCTGACTAGTTGCCTCGTAATTAATGCAACGATGAGCAGCGTGACAGTTGCAAATGTACTATCAATGCAGAAAATTCACTGTACACGAATTTACAAATAATACTAAAGAAACTGCAGCCAACAAATTTTTCCTGCATGCAAGCCTTGAAATGTATTGCATCCTGAACCCTTAACCTGTTATGCTGCCTCCTGCGATTAAATAATACTTTTTTTTTCTAAACGTTCATCATCGTCACTGCCCGAGAAATAAACAAAAGGTGGAATGCCATAATTATTTCCGTCCAGTAGGTGCAATGAGCCTTCAAAGAATGGCGCGTCTTCATGACATTTCTACAATTCACTTATTTTGACTTTTTTTTTTTTGCAGCGTAATTGACGCGTGCAATGAGCGTGTGTCATCCGGCGTCAATAAATAATGACAAAATAAAATTGACGTACACGGTACACATGAAACAGCGTGCAAATTGGTACGACGCGCGACGATCAACAACTATAATGGGAAGGACATTGTGCATGGCGGTTTAAAAACATCGACTGATACATAGTAAAATAAGTACACAAGTTATCAGCTCCTTCGTCGACATGACCTCTTACACCGTCGACATGTTATTGGTTTTGACAACGTGACCACATCAGGAGACCATAACAATTTAGCTGCTTTGATTGATTGATTGATCGATCGAACTTACGTGGAAACTCTGCAAGCTGAGCTATACAGTTGTGATAGTGAATAAACACTTCTTTCGTTCCAAGTACAAGAACGTTCTATCATTCCTCCCCATCAGATTAAGGACTCCGAAGCAGGGAATCGAGCCATGCAGCTGCCCTGTAAGCAGGACACCGTAGCCACTGTTAAGTATACCGGGTGTTCAGCCAACACTCTAAAATTTTTTTCAAGGTTGCCTATGGCAGATAGCACAACTCTAGTTCATGAGTTTATCTACTCGAAGTGGCGGATATTACTTGCAAAAAAAAATGAAATGCGGAATCGACTAATTAAGCAAACATTCACGAATTAAGTTTTTAACTAATTACCTTATGAGCCATATTCCAATTTACAAATTCTACGCCGTGGAGTTCGCAAGGCGGATCCACTTGGAACGAATTCTCAGGTTGACACCAGTTTCGAGATATTCATTCCCGAAGTTTTCGGAGAAATCGTTCCAGTTGCTTTCCTAACAAGACGATGCGCGTTATGCATCGAAGCACAAAAGTAACTGGAACGCCAATGCATTTCTCGCAAATTTCGGGAATTAATATCTTAATTAATCAATATAACGACAGGGTCTTCTCGGGCGGCGGCGCTGAGCCTCTGCTCGGGCAGCTCGTTTAGCAGCAGTGGCAGACGAAGCATTTCCACCGGTTGACGACGCGCTCATCGTTCAGAAAGAAAGCGCGAACACGGGAACGCGTGGCTCGCGCGGAGCGCATTCTCTAGCAGCGGCGGCGCAGGCGACGAAGCGCATGCGCAGTGCGTCCGATGCCGACGCCAGCGCCTTGTTTCCACACATGGTATCGGTGGACGCGCTCGCCGCATGCCTGGTCGCCGCCGTTTTTCATCCCCGCTGCGCTCCGCGTTCGCTCTTTCATTCTTCGCTGTGCTCGTTCGCTTAGTTACGCCGAGGCACGCCGACGCTCAACGCAGGCACGGGCGCGTAAGAGCTGGGCTGAAATGAAACAGGTTTTAGAGCGAAGCTTCTTTTGCCTACCTCCCCGGGGTTTGGCGCGTCGTAAACTGTCTCGCCGAGTAAAAGCTGGCGTTAGATTAAAAAATAAAGGTGCGGTCACCACCGAAGATGATTGTCAGTGTAAGCGAATAGCGTAACGGTCTAAGAAAGTGCGCCTAATGGCGCACATTTGTTACAGTGAAAATATTGAATTAAGCAGCCTTTGTTGTTTCGTTGTGTAATTTCGTGGAAAACAACACTGTTAACCAGCACATCTGTAGCAGTATATAGTGTACTAGATGGACAACACGTCTGTCTCAAAGAGTTCTAATAGCTAATTGACGTTCAGCAACAAACGCGCCCCGCTACTCGGTTGCACGAGCACAGGGGCCTTTTGCATCGGCGCCTTTGTATCGGTGGCGAAAAACGGACAAAAGAGCCGCAGAAAGCTATTCACCTTAAAAAAAATATTACGCGTTTAATGGTGGGTCTTGAATCTGGGTTCCCCAGCGCAACATTAATGAGAGCACGAATTTTATGCCGCAGCTCCCGCCCTTCCGATCATGACTTAGCAGCAAGAAACAAGAACCATGTTTTCGCTCATTTGCACGCACTGTGATACGAGCGCGATTCTATCATTACAAAAATACAACGACGCTAGCTCGCTAGCACTTTAATTTATGTATATGTACGATGAATATTGCCTGTGTGGTGTGACAGAAAAATTGTGGCAGCAGATATAAGAGGGGCTGTTTTCCAAACCAATCTACCATTTTTTTATGTATACTATCACTTTCGCGTCTGATGCGAGATTCAGCGAGATTTGTCAGTGGCGGAGCCCATCGCGCTGAAGGTTACGTCATGTGACAATGGAGCTGGAAGCATTCCCATCACACTTCTACTGCGCCCTCTATGTGTGAACGCACGCGACTATACGACACGTCCTCTTGTAGTTTGGTCTCAAGTGTGCTGCCGAAGGCGTGGATGGAAACAGCAGCGTTGGTGGTGACATCTTGTGAAATTTAGTTGGACCAGAATGCGCTAGAAAAGAGTAAAGAATGCCATCATGAAGGATTGTGTCGCTGCCAATACGCGCATGTGAACAAGTAGTAAAGCTCGCTTATAGTCGATGTCCCCCGCCAGCGCTGGCGTTTTCGTTCATGTATCCGACAATACACGTCAAGCTGAAATTAGTGACGCTCACGGATCGGGCGCCGGTGCACAAGTTTTCTTCACTATACGCTCCCTTCTCTTGGTTTAGCTTAGATTTGGCCAGCAGGCGTGCCATCTATCGCTAATGATGCGCAAGTTGCAAAAAGAGCGACGATGCGCACGTTCCGGCCCACCGTGAGCGTGATATAGTACACATGCGAATGAGCCCTCGAACGTAGTTAGTATACAACCACGATGAACAGGACTCCACGAACTTTCTCGAAGGACGCGATTTCCAGACAAATTCTCTATAGTCTCTCTCTCTCTCTCTCCTTTTTTTTTTTTTTTTTTTTTTTTTTTTTTGCGGTCAGTGCACGTGCCTGCTCTCCTTGCTTACAGATCTAATCAGGACTGAGTATTATACGTGTGATGGCCTGCACGTTTGCATTCTGCAGGACAATCGTGAATTATATTCACGGTCAACTTATACGCCATGGGTCGTTCTTTTAAGTTGAATGACGCACATGAACTTTGAAATAGTGCTGCTAGTGCTTCGCGCGCTTGATCTCTCTTAATTAACCGCCACACTGACCTCGACTGGACAGTTTAGTAAGCTCGCAAAGTGCGTACTTGTGTATGCTGTGCGCGTTGGCGCAAATGTCATTTCTCGAGTCATTCATATACTGTTTGGAGCAACATAATACTAGGAGTAAACGAACAAGTATACCCAGGCAATAGCTCCCCTGTGTTAATCAACGATCATACCTCACTTTCTCTGTCTGAGTGAGAAGTGTATGGTTCGAAGCTTAGTTGGGAAAACGGAGCAAGGTTAAGCGTAGACCACTATAACGGAGGTCCTCGCACGTGGAACTCCATGTACTGTCTGTAGTGGTCTCTCTGGCAGTGGGCTGCGGCCGAATCCAACGGCCGGGTCCTTGAACCAGTGCTAATAATTTTATCTGCCGTTTTCGACTCTACTAAGAGCTGCAGCTGGCGTCTCCCCATCGTTTTTCTAAGCGTGCAGATTGTCTCGTATACGCGAGTGTCTCGCTAAGCCGACAACGTATCGTTCTCTTTCTCCTGCGCAGGACGCAAGCACCACGATGGCTCGGAAGACAGTCGCCGCGGCGCTGCTCTCCACCGCTCTGTTCCTGGCGCTCGCCAGCAGTCGCGCGGGTTGCCGCGCCATGCCGGCCCAGCAGTCGGCTGTATCGGCAGTGGACACGGGCAACTCGGTGGCCGCCGCAAGCAACTGCACCAAGGACTCGCGTGCCAAGGCCATCTGCGACGAGTGCATCTACGTGACCGGCGCCAGGGAGTCGTACGAGCCGTGCTGCGCCAACCTCAACCGGCTGCAGGAGTACTGCGAGCACTTCCTCCGCTACTCGCCGGACTCCAGTGTAAACGAGACCGCCACCAGAGAGCGCCGCCGGCACTGAACGTCCAAGCTGCGTTCCGCGGGAGTGCAGCATTGGAAGTGGTGGCTGCGACTTTCTATACAGTGGCTTGCAGCCAGAAAAAAAAATTCTAGCTACGTACTGAGAAAATCCTCGTGCGTTCTCACAATTCCGCACGCCTTCCGCATTGTTCGTGCGGCAAAAGCGGAATGTGTACGGAATGCTTATCATTTCTGTACGATATGAAAATCAAATGGAAACAATCCTGAGAACTAATGCGGAACTTTTCCAATAGTGTACACTCGAATTCGTGGTGGCTGCCGGTTGTGTCTGCCTGGCTGTTATTGGCTGCAGATGGCGCTCTCTTGAGCTCTCGTAAGAATACTCGTAGAGTAAGATATCCGTACTGCTTTAGCGACTACCGTCACTCGGAGACAAGCAGGGTGGGACGTACTGATAAGGGAGTAAAAACTATGGAAAATGGAGTCAAATACGGGTAGCGCAGTTACTCCCGTAAAAAAGTGTTGGTAGAACTCCTTTTGCAATTAAGGTGGTAAAATGAAAAAGTGCACCGCGTGCGCTCTGTCGTTGAACGTAATGATGAAAAAAAGTACAAGGAATACAAGAAATGTGGAAAGCGGAGTCAAATATGGGAAGCGCCGTTACTCCCGTAATAAAAGTTGTTCCTAGAACTTTTTTTTTTCGTAATTATCGTGGTAACAAGCAACAGCGCGCGGCCTGGGCTCTGTCGTGGATGGACGAGAACGCAGTTGCACCTGACAATTTGCAAAGTTAAGCCTGCTGGTACGTAATTTTCAGCACTGCACCGCCTGGCTCGTTATTCTATAGGTCTTGAAGGATATATGCAAGAACGAGCCGTGCGCCGAAGCTCCTGACTTAGCTAACGGTGCGGTGCAGCTTCTAGATCTGTGATGTATACCACTGGTAATCCTCACCTGTCAGATATCTGGCACCACGGAGATAAATGAAATCCACGAAATTCGCAGCAAATTTGACCATAGGGATCGACGCTCACTGGTGTCACCCTATAGTTCACAAAGATCTTCAGTGCTAACTTCGCAGTGAAAATACTCCATGCGAGACACGTAGCATGTACATAGGAATGTAAATAAGCATAGTGTTTATACGCGGGACCCATGTTTCATTTTTGTGTTGTTGTATTTAACTACTGTCATAACACACCTTACGAGAAAAGAACAACTTGTACGCGTCAGCAATGTTTGCCGCTGACTGTCTGCATCTGTACAAAGCCCATGAAAAGTCGTTTTCAACTTGTACGTTCAAGAGACAAGCCTCATCGCCCTGATTAGTTCGCTCACTGATGTACATAGTGCATAAAAGTGTTCAAATTGTCCATGTTTTGCAACTTTTCAAACGTGCTCTTGTTGTTATGAATAAAGACGAAGCGAACTCCGTAATGAAAGCTACAGCCTTTGTGTCTCTTGTTCAGCTCTGTTGTCGAGATTAAAAACAAAATTTTTCTTCAAATAATAGAGCGAAAACAAAACACTTCTTCGATATTTAATAAGCGATTTTATAACACCTTCCTATATAACACCTTCCGATACAGTATGAAGCCCCAACCTTGCACAAGAAACCGTGTAGTTTCCCCACTTCCTGGAGGCACAGAAAAACACCAAGATATTGAGAAACTAAAAACCAAAAAGACGAGTTTAACCTCTATGTTCTGTATAACTTTCATCCATCGGCCTCACTTTATTTATTAACGAAAAAAGGATCTCTTGAGACGCACCTCCCTTTAAATGACTCTAAATTGAGTTCTCTTGCAGTGTGATGTAATCGCTGCTATCAGCGAAAAAAATTGAAGCCCAATGCCACATCAGTCGCGGTTAAATGAAAAAGAACTGCTGAAAAAGTGAGCTCGCTCTCCCGAAGATCTTCCGATATCGTCATCCTAAAATTACTTTTGCATGTCTTGAATCGTTCGCACATCTATCTGAAAGCAACTTGACCTATCCGTGCACCATGAAGTCGTGAAGTAGTGCCAGCGACCTCCACCTGCTGTCTTCATTAATAATAAAAAAAACGGGCAAGTTTACAGCACAGCGAAACTGTCGATTCTCAAGTCCAGTAATGCGAAGTGATAGCAAAATACTAGGCCAAGCAAAACCTATTTACAAACCTAGCAACAACCAAGTTAGAACCTAGAAGCAACCAAGTTAAAACGTAATACCAACCAAGTTAATACCTGGCAATCCAGCCAGTAAGACTTGAGGATCGACAGTTTCGCTGCACCAAAGCTTTGCACGACCGAGTGCTAACTTGCCCGTTTTAACGCGATAGCGTTTAGGGCCCCATGTCGAAGAAATTCCGGCGTCGGCAACCGGCGTGTGATCGCGGGTGGCGGAGAAAATCATCCAACCACGTCGACCGCGCAGGCCCTCCACGTGGTGCAAGGTTTTGGTGAACAAAAATTGAATTTATCACAGTGAAATCCGTCAGAAAAATGGTAAAGTACGACTTTACCATTCGGCGTCGCATTCGCCGTCGAATTATTTACCAATCGGCGTCGGATTGTAATTTGAATGTACGAGAAAACTTAATTCTGCTACAAGGAAACTCAAACATTTCTACCAGACCTGCGCGCGTCGAGACAATAGCAAACAATTAATAAAATAATAAGAAAGGTGCTAGGGGGCCTTCACATTTCACCATAACACCACTTATATTGCCCTTGGAATAACGTCTTTTCGGCAATGCATTTCAGTTTAAAAGTGAAGCCGACTTTAAGGGGCTCGGTGTAAGGTTGGTCTTTGTAAGCTGGCTTTCCCACGTTCAGTGTTGTAGTGAATGAAGCCTACTTAACGTATGCGAACGATGCGATGCGAACGGGTCGCGATAACGCTGTCGCGTTCTACTCTTAAAGACGAAGCTTAAGTGTCCTCCAAGTTTTTTTAACTTACCTACGCATGTAGGGAAGGTATTCTCGGGCGATCATTTTAGGAGGTGCCTTCCCTTTAGCGACATTTCGCGTGACTAGCGCCTACGAGCGACAGCGTTCCTGGCATGCCACAAACTCAGGCAGGCTAACCAAGGTTGGCACAGTGCCAAGAACGCTGTTGCTTGTCGACGCCGAACGCGTTGGAGGCTAACCGCTCGATATCTAGCGAAAGTTGACACGACTAGGCGCAGCCCTTTTTATGACAAACTCCGAGGTCAAGCGCATGCACACTGGGTGTTTACGTTAGTTATGACGTAGATGCAATTGTCATTTTTTTCTCGCCGCCTGAGCGCGGTAGTACATTGTGCACCTTTTCCTTCTTCAACCCCCCCACTGCAATGCCAGAAATGGCACTGTGGGTACTGTGATAAATAAATAAATAAATAAATAAATAAATAAATGGTTGCTACAAGGTCGATTCACATTGGTTGCTAGGCGACACGTACCAGCTATTTTCGGTAGCTTCGGCGTGGCGGGAAACGGTTTACCAGCTGCTGCGGTAGCTCGGCGCTTTCGGCGCGGTGGCTGCGGGGAGTGTTCCCGTCGGTGGACGTGGCTTGGCGGCGGCTGCTGCGTTGCTACTGCTTTGGCGCATGCGCGGCTAGGCGAGGTTGGGCCAGGTGGTGCGCAGCTTTGGCTTGGTTGTTGCTAGGCAACGGCGCGGAGTTTTCTGCGGACTTCGGACGTTTCTCCCCCAGCTTTAACAGCTTCGCTGTTAAAAACGTACTCCTATTACTAAAGAATGAGGTCATCCGCAAAGGCCTGTTAAAGCAGTAGATCAAAGCGCCAGCCAAGCTTCTGCGAAAGATCAAGCTGAAATGGACTGCATGAACTTGCTTGAAAAACGTCACGCGATAGGAAGCCTGTCTCATAGTATGTTGTGTACACACCGTTGTAACACTAACCAGTGACGGCGACCAACTGCGGGATAGAAATGAATTGCGCAAGCAATCACTGCATCATAGTTATAAAAAGAACGCGCACGCTAGATCAGTTCGAGTCATTTAAAGTAACATAGCTATCGGAGAAGAAAATCAAGCAACCCGACAGAATTTTCGGGTCTTTACGCTGCTGTCATTTGAAATTTATGCAGCCGCGAGTCGGCCAAAGCGTACATATGTTGCATGATCCGATTTGGAAAGTGCGACAAGAACTTGATCATAAGTTTGACAATGTACCTTTTGCCAAATTATTACTTTTCGAGACTCACAAATATGGCAAATATTCACAAATCTGACCCTCCCCCCCCCAAAAAAAAAAAAGTGTACAACCTTTTAATTCATATAAGGCAAGAAGTTCCTTGTGAAGCTCCCCGAAGTGAACACTTGGAAACATGTACAAAAGCTATCGATCAAATTGATCGCTTGGCAGGGTAAGTAAAGAGTAAAGAGACAATAATTACAGAAAATTAATCAGTCTAGACTCGATAGCTTCAAAAAAAAAAAAAAGAAAATAACGCTCAACCTTGCACTCGGCCGCGCACGGCTTGAAACAGCGTAGCTAGCCGATCGTAGCCCAGCATTTTCCGGAAGTGCCCGCGCGTACTTTTCATCTTATTACTCATGATGACGATACTGTCTTTTCGCGCGTCTCGGACTTACGGCCGTCACTGCGCGTAGCGCAGCTTGCAACACCGACACCGCGTTCCAATGCCGACAACGCGTTCCAGCAGACCCGCTCCGTGAATGCGTCTCTCTCATTTTCTTTCTCTCTCTCCCGAGCATAGCGCGCAAAAGTTCTTCGCCTCGCAGAGCATTGACACGAGCGCGTGCGAACGCGCCAGCTGTGAACGAAGACGACGACGCTCGAACGCAATCATATGGTTCGCATAAATGCATGTTCTGCAAGCGTGGCTGTATAGCCTAGTGGTGGTGGTTACAACATCTTTATTGCAAATCATGGTGGGGTCTCAGGGTGGCCCCTGTTGGGGGCGACTCCCTCGGCCCAAGTGACGATTTTTAGTTGTTCCCTGAGATCGGCGGCAGTCCTAAGTAAGGTCTCCCAGGTAAGTTTGGAGGGGGCTGGCAAGAGCGTATTTGGGGGAGGAAAACCCCTACATCCCCAAAGAATGTGGTCTTGTGTTGCCAATTCGTTCATGTTACAATTTTGACATATGGGGTTAAATTCCCCATTTGTGATAATCGCCAATCTGTGCGGACTCAGAAAAGAGTCTGTCTGAAGCTGGCGAAGGACGGTGGCCTGCGCTCTGGTAAGGTCCCGATGAGGCGCCGGGTATGTACGCCTCCTTTCTTTATAAAAGTTTGTTATTTCATTATATGTGGTCACCACCTCACTCAGAGAATCCGAGTCAGAGCGGCGCGCCTCCCGGCTTGTTAACCCTCGGGCGATACGGTGCGCCTCCTCGTTCCCAGGATTTCCCGAGTGGGCGGGGACCCATACTAGATTAATAAGTCTGTCCGCTTGATAAAAAGTGTGGTAATAATTGTTTATGATTTGCTGCGTAGTTTTGCTAACAGTGCCTTTAGTGTAATTTAAGATCGCGCTTTTGGAATCGCTAACGATTGTATGAACGAGGTCGTTCGTGATGGCTAGAGCGATAGCTGTCTCCTCCGCCTCAAGGGCGGAGAAGGCCTCCACCGTGGCCGCGTTTAATATGCGGCCGCTCCCGGTCACTACGCTCACAACGTATTTTCGGTTACCCTGCGCCGCCGCATCCACATAGGCAACAGAGTGGTCGTCTTTGTACTTATCCCACAACTGCTTTGCCCTGGCTGTACGACGGTTGTCGTGCCTTCCTCTGAGCATGTTTTTAGGAATAGGTTTAATGATTAGCTGCCGCCTTGTGATTTGTGGCAAGGGGGTTCGTCCCACAGAGACGATTGTGGGATTCAGGCCCAGCTTGTCTAGTATGTACCTTCCGGCCTGTGTACCGGACAGGCGGAAAATCTGGGCCGTTTTGTGCGCCTCGATTAGTTCTTCTATAGTGTTGTGTATTCCTAATCTCAATAGTTTGTCCGAATTAGTATATGTGGGTAGCCCCAACGCTGTTTTGTATGCTAGACGGATTAAGGCGTTAATTTTGTCCTTATCCGCTCGCCTTAGGTGGCAGTAAGGGAGGGAATACACTATGCGACTGATCAGAAAGGCCTGAATCAGCCGACATAGGTCCTCCTCCCTCATGCCTGTGTGTCTTGTTGCGATTCTTTTTATCAATGCGCACATTTGTCGGATCGTCGATTGCAGCCCGGCTATAGCCTGTGCGTTGCGGGTGTTGTGTTGTATGAGCATTCCCAGCACCCGAATGGTCAGCACAGGCGGGACCGGGCCAGACTCCATTCGAACCGCTATTGTGGAGGCCTGCTGTTGGCTGTCTGTTTTGTCTGTTCTCTTTCTGATAATTAGTAGTTCGGATTTCTTGGCAGAGCATGTTAGCCCGTTTAGTTTAACGTAATTTTGGACCGTGTCTGCAGCCGTTTGCAGTGCATCTGTGATTTCGCCATCTGAGCCAGTGTTTGTCCAGATTGTTATACTTCTTTTATTTCTTCATTGCTGGTGATAGTTTCTTGATACAAACCACAAATTACGGCTGGCTTAAAACGCTTCTTTCGTGCCAGGAAATCATTGCAGTTAAAATAGCGACTACGGGGGACGCGCAAGTATTCCATAACTCAGATCGTCCATATTCAAATGGACTTTTCCGTAGTACTGCTCGCGATCTTGGAGTTCATGATCTGACGGGTGCCACTGCCTGCTTTGAGTACTTAATAGGTATATAACGATGGGCTAAAATTTGAGGCCCGCAGATGGGCAAAAAGTATGGCCCTGGTAAAAAGTCGCAGTTTCGCCCGAAAGGCGAAGCATCGATTGCGATAGCAAATTAACAGACAGCTATACTAAGTAAGGATATTAGTTTTATCGGCCTTATAAACTTGCAAGCATTCGTTTACTAACTAAACTGAAAAGCATGGTGTCAGCGCGCGCAGGCAAACATGAACACATCAGACTCAATGAGCGCGCACACTCGCTGTCGAAACGCTGGTGCGAGGATGCGCGGCAGCAGCAGCGAGCGAAGTGACCTTCGTGCTGTCTAGCGCTTCAACGCAAACTGCGCGGCGAGAACGCAGCACGCACAAAGGTATCTGTCATCGAAGCGCCTATAGACTCTGCCCTCAACGCAGATCACTTTCAAGATATGGCGCGCGCGACTGCGGAATACGTAGTTGCTGCTAAAGCCCCTGGAAACTTTAATTGCTGCGGAAATACAACGCCGCCCCCCCCCCCCCCCCCCCCCCGGCACCTAACGCGCGTAGGAAGACGGCGCACTTCCTTCCGGCTTTCCACCCTTGCGCGCACGAGATTCAACCGCGTTCGTCAGCTCCCGTCACACGCTTTCACTCCCACATACAGCATACGACGCGCGGTAACGGTGTTAATTTGTCGCCCTTGGACTTTATACGGAACATCGCGGCGACAAAAATGCGCCTGAAGTGTCCATGTAATTTCTATCGCAACAAAAGTAACAAGCACCAAACGAGCCGTGTGCGTGGAGAGATGGAATTTTCCTGTAGGAAAACATAATTGGTCTAACTTCACTATTTTGCGCAATATTCATCGTAATGAACGTTTTAAAAATGAGTGTACATTTGATCAACTATCCACATCACATGTTTAATGCTTTGTGCCAAGTGTCCCTTTAAGAATAAATAAATTCTAGGGGTTTCCGATTGCGGCAAGCCGTAACCGAAGTGGTCAAAATTAATCCGGAGGACCCCCACTCCGGATTAATTTTGACAACTTCGGTCCTTAACGCTCATCCAATGCGCGGTACACGAGCGCTATTGCGTTTCACTCCCACAGGAATGCGGCCGGGGTTGAAACCGCGACCTATGTTTCTTTAAAAATTTTGCGGTCTACCATGTGGCGTAGCGAGAATTTTTTTTTTTTTCAACTTAAGTTGTCCGGGGACGGAGGGGGTGAGGAGAGAGAAGGAAGGGAGGGGGATGGGCGGACCCTACACAAACACACAAATTTCGGGGAGGGCACGCGTGCCCTCCATTAAAGTTACGAAGACATTAAAGTTCAAAATAATGTGAGCTATACTATTGCCTAATTACAATGCCACAGAAAACACCCTTACCGTGAGAGGAGGCTTGGTAAGCGAGATAAAAAAAAAAACGCCACGAAAGACTGGTGGCAATGCAGCCGTGAAGTTCCCGCACCAGCTCGGCGTGACGTCATTGATATTGGCAGCGTTTACTCGAGCGTAGTTAACTTTTTATGGGTAATTATAGATTACATTTCATTCAAAATGTGGCAAAGACTGAATCTAGGAAGCTTTCAAGTTCTACTCCGCGACTACGGCCAAATTAGAACATGCATTGAAATGTTTGACGTAATACTGACGTAACAGCGCTGAATTTCCGGTTCAAGATTTGAAGAAATTTGAACTTTGGCCTTCCATTTGTCTTCCTAATTATCAACCTATCATCGTGAAATTAACGAAAATATAGTTTCGAAAATAAAAAAGCCTTGGAGGCCTTAGTTTTAGGCGTCGTGCGTAGTACTTGCGGTAATTTAGCGAGGGCAAACCCGACGTCCCTGGTTAACTGTCTTTCCTTATTTCTCTTTTTCTCACTAGGAAGGGTAAAAATAGCTGCACATAAACATTCGCGGATCCAGAGGGGGAGGAAGGGGTACTTGGGCCTGCACCCCATCCCCAAGACATGATGCTGACAAAAAAGCATACTGCAGTCAAGCCTCTGTGGTCACACCTCGTTACACCGAAACGGTATATAACAAAATAATGAACATAACGAAGTAAATTCCCCTTGAAATCTATAGACATTCATGTATTTAAAATCTCGTTTTAACGAAAGTAAAATTGTCCTGCCAAAGCATATAACGAAATACATTTGTAAAAAAAAATGCGACCCGTGCATACGTGCATGGCGCTCTAATCGCCATATCTGGCCTTTGCACCAATAAACACTACACATCGTGAGGTTCGTTGGCCTTCTCATTCACACAACGGAGCCACCTGCGAGCGGCGGATCAGCATGGATCAACTGTTTTTTAGTCGGCGCGCTGTGTTGTGTGCCACGTGCTGCTCGACCGCGACCACCGACCACCACAGACTGCGTGTAAGCCGTTTCCTTCGACCGCGTCTGTTCCACGACGGCATAGACGCGCCAATCGGAAATGAGACTATAACACTGGAACAAAAGGCAGCTATCGTCAGCAATCGTGTCAGGAGCTACGTGCGTGCGTCGTGTATACGCCGAAAATTCTTTGCCGGTTTATTAAAATTTCATCGCGTACGTGACTGTGTAGGGGCCCTGAGGACCACGATGCCGTTTCTTTTTATTCACGTTTGAAGTTGTGCGCACTATTGCAGGAAAGGGCGATAATGAATATAGTGAGGTAATGGATATAACGAATTTCGGCTCCCCCTTCAAATCTGTGGTAACAAGGTTTTACTGTAAGAAGTATGGAGTCAGGTAGCTAGCCCAACCCCTTCGACGCCATTCCTCCTTTTCTTCTAAGTCCAATCTCCGCGTTGACTCATGGGAAATAGGCCCTCCATGGTTGCCAGACCTTTCAAGACGCTGATTCATAGTAGCTCCTCGTGAAGCCCTTGTAACGATCAGGTGTCCGGCCACCTGCCTCACGCATACTCCGTGCGTTCGGCGGCTAGAAATGGCCGTTTGCCTATCACATAGTGAGCGCCTTTTAGAACGCAGCCATAGGCGCCCGTTCATGTGACGAGCGTTGGCGTCCCTCGTAACCGAGAGAAAGATCACAGCGAAGAATGAAAGAGCGAACGCGGGGGCTGTGCGAGGAGGAGGGTATGGCGAAAGCGCGAGAAGCGTATTGCCGCGCAAGACTGGCTCTGCGGCGACGATGGCTACGGGACGGCGCCAGAGAAGCGCGCGTCGTCTGTTCACCGATGACGCCACCGATACCATTTATGGAAACAAAGCGCTGCATGAGCGCAGGTCTGTCTGCGGCGGCTGCTGTGAATCACGCCCACGCGTCATGACTACGGGAGAGAAGCGCGCGTCGTCTGTTTACCGATGACGCCGTCGATACCATTTATGGAAACAAAGCGCTGCATGAGCGCAGGTCTGTCTGCGGCGGCTGCTGTGAATCACGCCCACGCGTCATGACTACGGGAGAGAAGCGCGCGTCGTCTGTTTACCGATGACGCCACCGATACCATTTATGGAAACAAAGCGCTGCATGAGCGGAGGTCTGTCTGCGGCGGCTGCTGTGGATCACGCCCACGCGTCAGCCACGCGCTACCTCTCGCAATCTTCCGATTAGCGAGAGTCACGCCACACTTCGCTCCGTTTGCAACGTGCCGCACGAGACGGATTGGCCGCGCCAGCCAAAATATCGCGAAATAAAAACACGTATAGAGCTGCGCTCAAATTTGGCATTAGGTAGAATCGTAATCGTGGATTTTTTTTCCATGAACCTTTTTTATGACTGGGCTTCAAAATTGTCACGTGACACATCCTCCTAGCCTTCTCCCTCCTCTATAAAAACTAACTTTTCAACAAAACAAACATGTCACGCTCGAATGTTAACATTGTAATTTCATTAAAAAACCATGAGCAGAAAATCTATATTTTTTACGAACAAATTCACTTTCAAGAGTGACTTCATGCCTGAACTCGTAAAGATGACACTAGCAATGTTCCTGGCAGTATACTTTGGCGAAAGCAGAATACTTTATATCACAAACAGCACAAAAATTTGAATGTGCTTGCTCATCATGCAGTAAATATGCATTGGTACCCCACAACTTGTACAGTGAGAATATCGGGGCCAGCTAAGCCTCAAAAGCCTCGAGAAGGTTAACCTGCCACAGTTGAACGTCGTTTAAAAATACAGAACTCTGTGAGTTGGGATAAAGATGCAGACAAGGAAAAATGGAGAAGACACAACCATCATCTTTCAAGACAAGATTTATTAAAAACATGTGACAGATATACCAGGTGCAAAAATTGCTGGCCGCAAATAAAACAATTCTAATCCTTTAATTGGATTGCTTGAAGAGGCAGACATTATTTGCACGAGAAATCGAAATTTATGATCAACTAATAACATTTCACTAATTTTGAAACTAATTAATTTACGACACATAGTAATTTAGGAATTTTAGGCAGTTCAATATAGCAAGGCATATCTACTTGGAACAAATTCTGCGGATGACACCAGTTTCGAGATATAATCTGTCAAACTTGAGGTAAAAATGCAGTGTTGTTCCATTTAGGTTTTAACAAAATACCGTTTTATGCATTGAAGCACCAAAATAGCTAGGATGCCCAACGTATTTCGTCACACACTTCGGGAATAAATACACTTATAACTTTATATCTAAGTAACCAAGTGCTTTATAACTAAGCACTTTATAACTAAGTGCCTGCGACCCCCAAAATCCTTCGTTATACAGATCACTTAGTTGTGAAGATCACAAATGATATCACTAACAATAGAGCAGACTAAGCCCATTCAACAAGAGAAAGACTTTAACATGTATTCAAGAGAGAGTGAATTAAGACGCAAATTTTTTTGTGCATACTTTGTCTGATGGAATGACACTGCTGTAATAATCCTCGTCTGCAACAAACATTACTACAACGAAGGTAGTTAGGTGTTCCCAATGGCTGGTTCGTTGCATTAGAACAAACACCATGTAGCAATGCCGCTAATGTCCTCCACATACACCAATGAGCTGCGCCCTGCACTTGCTATAACGCCAGTGATAGCGCAGCACTTGCGTTCATCATACATATAAACGATATCCTGCTGGGATGTAGTTAATTCTTCATTATACAGGTCACTTCGTTGCAGATGCGCTTGTTGTTGAGGGGTTTCACTGTATTTCGAAACTGGTGTCATTCTCGGAATTTGTTTCACGTAGATAGACGTTGCAAACATGCTGCCTACAATTTGGAAATCATATGTGCCATCATGTAGTTATTATAAACTTATTTAGTAAAATTTTGTTTTAGTTGATTATGCATCTTAATTTCTCATGCAAGTAATATCTGCCTCTTCGAGTAATCCAGCTCAAAAACTACAGTTCTGCTATCAGCTACAGGCAATTTATAAACTTGTCAGTCTAAAAAAAAAAAAAAGAAGACAAAAGACAAGGTATAAAGGGAAAAAGAAGACAACTAAGAAATAACATTTTAAAAAGCACCAGATGTCACAGCCATATGGTTACAGTTGAAATTTACATGTGGTGGGGCATAGTTACATGCAATCAAGATAGGTTAATTTGTGTTTGGGGCAAATACTCGTTCGAACACAACTATGCAAGCTTTTCAACAAGGGAAACTTCTGTCATTTCACTTGTTTGCTTATTTACGTGCCTGAAAAGCTGAAGTACTCGTTCCAGCAGCACATCTCAATACTAGTTTACTTATACATTTCACAGAAAATGTGGGAGCAGTAGGTTACGAACAAAAAACAGAACAATGAAAAATGAAGTGTGGGGTTTTACATGCCAAAACCACGATTTGATTATGAGGGACACCGTAGCGAGGGACTCCGGATTAATTTTGATCCCCTGAGGTTTTAATGTGCAACCCAATGCACGGTACACAGGCCTTTTTACATTTCACCCCAATGAAAATGTGGCGTCCTCATGCTTAGTAGCGCAATGCCTTAGCCATTACACCACCACGGCATGTGTAGAACAATGGAAACGGCAGTATTAACCAGCAGCATAGCTGCTGTGCCATACTTGGCGAGCTTAATCAAAGCCATTTGACCGAAGCGCCTTCGGCAAAAAACACCAAGGAGGGACTTTAAGTGAGTTTATAGGTAGGGAAGCGAGACATATTTAAAAGAAAGAATTAGTGCAGAAATCATCGACGATTATTACCTGCCATCAATGGGCGTTCACCACACTCATTTGCTGTAAATCCTAGGTTGTTTTCTTAAGCATTCTTTGCAATGCAACAAAGCGTAGTACCAAACAACGCATCTCAACAAGAGACATGCAGTAAACTACGACGACAAAGACACGCCCTCAACCGTCGGCCCAAGCTGCGGAGAAACGGGGCGCAGTGCCACCACTGACTACACTAGACCTGCGGACGGCACAAAGCTTTTGCGCAACAGCACATATGTTCCAAAGGGGTGGTTGGCATTTGGCAACGAACACACCTCACAACCCTGCTTTCCCACCGCTGCGCACTCCAGTCTCTGACACCTGATTTTTCGAGAGTAACCTTAGTCTTGACAGAGGCACTGGCCAATCGGTGAGCGCTCTCCCCTTGTGCTCGTTGTTGCATGATAACTTAATTGAATAACAGCGCAAGAGACAGTACAGGCAGAAGGAAATGAATGAAGTGCTCTTTTCCTTCTGTCTGTCTTGTCTCTTGCGCTATTTCCTTTAGCTCCTCTGACCTCACGGGCTACCCTTTCTCTTCTAATAAGACAGTTATAGTATAGCGTACGTAACTATAGCGCAGTTTTAATTGGCCTGCGAGATCTTCCAATCTCATAGGACATATGCCGTCGTCGCACCTATCTTCCGACTTCAACGAGAGGTGGCACTGACATCTCGAAGGTTTCCCTCATTTGGTTTTGCCTCGTTAGACACAACAAGCGATCTTGAACACTCCACAAGGTCATCCATAATACACTGTCATCGAAGCGGCCTGAGACTAAGCGAAAGCTGTTTAAGCAGTCATTTGCTACGAACAAAGTGAATTCTACAAAAGCAACACCAAATTCAATTTTAAGCGGGCAGTAAGGACCGCTGCCATGTTTTACGTAAACCGCGCAAAGACGGTAACGCTAAATCTGAGAAATAATGTGCATACACTATACACTATGCGTCGTTTAGCGTTCTGCGCATGCGCAGTGACGCCCCGCTATATTATAGCGCATGCTAAGCTAAAACTGTCTACTAACTCCCTCAGAAGTGTTTTCATTGCCTATCTCCTGCGTAACAAAGACTTTCCATTGGATGTGCGCTCACAGCAGCAGTCGCTACGCACACGAGAGTAATCAACTGGCCAGCATTGCACCTACGACCATGAATGCCACGTGCCCGTGCAATGTGCGCTGTGGGCACTAGCTTTCAGCAGGTTCCTTTGAGAATTAACAACTTAAAACTTCACAGAAAACAAAAACCCGTACAGACTCGCAAAACTAGCTGTGTTTCTTAATCCCCGAGACAACAGCTTCACAAAGCGCCCTCAAGATTTCTTGAAGTTTGCAATGAAACATGGCTGAGATGTATAAAAACTGTTTATTTACACAACAGCTCACCAACAATGACAACACTATGTGCGCTTGCAACTGCTGGGCTCCAGCAAAGGTGCCCAGCATATGTGCCCCTTTGCAGCTCAAGGTTTTATAGACAGGTACAGTTTTCCTTTGATGGTCTGCTTTTCAGGGTTCAGTCTTTTCAGAATCTGAGCAATGGTATTCACAAGCTTTTCACTGCTCATGCCAGTCTTTTTTGACTTGAACTTCTGGAGGAGCTCTGTGGTGGTCATGGGCTTCCGAAGTAGGTAGCGCCTCACAGACTCCTCAGTGATGCCTTCCGTGCTTGATGACCAACTTGGTGTAAATGTACAAATGCAATTATGAGCAGAAGTCTCAAACCACAATGAGTTCAAATGTTCAATCGCACGCAAGAATAGCAAGCTTATTTTTTCACATTCACATTACACTAACACCATATTCCTCAGACATAAATGTCAATTTAATGCAAGGTACCTTGCCATAGTTTTTCTCTACAGAGTAGAAAAGTGTGCACTGATAGATGACCTTGATTTCTCACATTTCTCCTGTTTTATCCCATACTTAGCAGGCAACACTGCAGAAGCTACAAAAGTAGTGTATCCATAGAAGTATCACTCCGTACATTCCGCAGTGCAGTCGCTCTTAATCTGCTATGCTTTCTATGGAATAATACTTCAAATGCATAGACCTCCAATATAACAAATTATTAGACCCCTATGGGATCCCACCTTTATACAATACTAAAGTGTAATCCTTCATATATCATCGTATAAAGAAAATAAGCTCATAATGAAGGTGCTTTTGTAACACTATAATGAAATTTGAGTGTATTACAACTACTACTTGTGGACGTACGGTTGCATCAGATTATCAGGGCTTCTTTGTGCGTCTCGTATGCAAAACAGTACATTTAAGTCGCTGCTCCCAAAACATGTCACTCTGCTCATTTGATGGTAAACAGGGCCGCTATCTTGTAGTATGCGTTCGAAAAGGTGACATTCGGTTTTGACTGACGCGATTGGGCTAGATTGGCCTAGGCCGCGACATTGGCGCAGCCAGGGCAATCGCATGAGACGAAAGCAGACCTTGGCTTTTCTATCGCGTACAAGATTCACGTCTGCAATACCTTCACTTAAAAAGCAAAAAAAAAAAAAAAAAAATTGGCAGCAGAAATGTACAAGACAACATCAGAACAAATTACATGACACATACCTATGACTTTCTTTCACATGTGACACTATTTTTGGTGATGTATATGCTGATAATTAGCAGCCCGTGCCTTATAAAGATACTAATGCTCTTACTAACTATAGCGCATTATTTTTTTAGAGATGCCCCATTCCTGCCAATGTTATACCAGCTTAAAAAGAAATATATATATATATATATATATATATATATATATATATATATAATTTGAAAGACTGAAAAACTAAATCTAAAGAGACTTCAAGAATGGTAGTCAAGTAAAATGAGGTCAGGTGTGTATTCTGCATACAATGTATGAGAGAATGCTTGCTCGAAAGAGGCAAAATGTGTGACCTGCAGTAGTTAGCAAAAAAATCTGAAAAAGGTACATTCCAGGGGCCCTTCTCTGCTTGAGCTGGCTCTTCCTTTCTTTGCTAGCACTGATCAACTAATTGGAATGGAGACACAATAAGTGTACAAGAGGTTTGATCCACACAAACTCAATGTCTGCTGGTTTTTTACCAGCAGACATTGAGTTTTGTGTGGTCACCCTTGGACGTGTGGTCACCCTTGGCCACCCTTGGACATAACAGGCAAAAACAAACTGTGTACACCACGTCTGATGGGGATCCACTTATGTTTTTAGCTTGCATCATAAAAGCCAATGTGCATGTTGTCTCAACAAAACCTCAACGAAAGGGTAACAAATTGGGCAGGTTCGAAAGAGTTCATGATGATCAGCGTGTAAACAAACGAGGAGACGAGGCCAGCAGCTTGCCTCGTGTTTTCCTATTCTTGGTTTCATGTTTTTACGTGCTAATCAGCATGAAAACATCAACGTATGATACATTCAGTATGCCAATTTGCCACTGAGAGCACTTATTTTGTGTCACTATTAGCGTTTTGCAGTATCAATTGGCATGCAACTTATTAAATTAGCTTTTGGGCCCAATTTCATGTCTTCTTATTTTCCCAACAAAAGTGCCGTATTTATTACATTACAAAGCGAGGGTGCAGTTGGGGGACCAAGAAAAAAATTTAAGTATGCACACTAATATAAGGCAATATAGAGCGGCTGATGGATTATTCAGACTCGGCAGGGGATTGCCCAAAATACTGAATAAGTAACACAGCCAAAGCACTAAATGGTGACCACAAAATGGGGAGAGAACACAGGGAGTGCAGGTTATATGCAAATTTTGCCTTTCGGTGTGGCTTCACGGCAGCGTGAATATCGCGTTATAATGTGGCTTCACAGCATCACGGTGCACACTGACATAAAGCCACACTATTAGAAAAAATTTGTGCTGCCGTGAAGCCACATCATAAGTCGAAATGCGTGCTGCCATGAAGCCACACCTAAAGGCAAAATTTGTGTATAAGGCGGGGCTGACTTCAAGGCTAAGGATTCTGAGAAAACACCTCGTGTTACACTCAAATAAATGTGGTAATCAGTTCCAAAGCTAAGTGGAGAATAACTACAACTGAATTCTAAAACATAAAGAAGATTTCATAAGCACTCTGCAAGTAACCAAGCGACTGCAAACCACGCTTTTCAGTTTTTTCCTCAGCTATCAAGTGCCAGCATTCTCGCACAACACGAGCTTGTAACATCAAGCTGTTATCTTGTCTCCAGTGTTGAAGCTTCTTGCCCGACAAGCCTGCCATTATCAAACATAGAAGATGCACACAGTGCAATTTAGGATTAACACAATGATCGCCAGTTAATCCAACACACACAATGACATCGACACTGTGCGAGAATGCGACATTGTATGTCATTGTGTGTGGCACACAATGACTCTTAGCCATGTCATTCAGTTTAAAGACTGCTTGCTGACCAAGCCTTCACTAGAGCCATCGCAAAGTTCTACATCCATTTGACAAATGCAAGTTCTCTGAAAAGAGGGTTCATGTTTCTTTACTTAGCTGTCATTGCCTTGACAGTGTACCACGGCCACATGACAATAACAGGCAAAACTACAAGACAAACTAGAAAACATGAAACCAACTGCGAGATACCAGCTATCGGTTGGGAGGGACTAAAGCTCCTGTGTGCTTTGTGAACCCCGGCCAATTAGTAGGCCTGGATTACATAAAGCAGTCAGAACCTTAAAATTGGGAGAAAGAGAAGAGATTTACCTGCTAGGCATGGAAGGTGTGGACTGAAGGTTTGATTCATTACGCGGTCGTTTTGGTGCTGACCCATCTGTTTTTGCAGCAGCTGGAGATTCTTCCCTGATTTTGCGCTTGAGAGCTTTGCTGCCTGAAAAGACAAACTTTACGATCACTGTGTGCTCAACCAATGGACTGCTTTCACTAGAAAAACCGTCCCCTGTGCAAAGATTAGGCCCGGTGTGCTTTAATTAAGTTAAAAAAAAGTGGTGCATGAGGTGAAACTACATAGTTACATGGGAGGTGGGTGCTCAAAGTATGGTAGCTAGGACAACTAGGTGGTCAGTGAAGGACATACTGGCTACTCATAGATTCACCGCTATGTATTTCTAGGTGAAATAGTGCAAATTAACCCACTACACCTAAATATAGTGTCATCTGAAGTACTAATGCTGATTTTATGAGTTACTTACTGCTTCATGCAATCACATGCAAATGATGTGTCCAAAAACTGAATATGGCTGAACTGAGTCATGTAGAACCCTATGTTGCTACTTATAACACTAGTTGTACAAATGCTTTCGAAAGAGCTTCAACATAGCGCAGATTGCATTGAGCTCCAAGTTTCTGGCCCACTAAGTCTCACGTGAGCCATAATGCATGCTAGAGCTTTGATATACATGCTCTTTGCTTTTATTAACAAATTTCAAGTAATAACTACAACATGTCATAAAGCAGTTAAAAAACTTAACTATGCTAATGATTAGTATGCTATAGAGCCCGAATATTTTCATTACTGCCAGTCAAGAAGTAAGCAAAGGCAGGGGTCAGGGGCAGCTAGTCAGGGCGTTTCGTTGCAGTGCGGTGCAAATTTTAACAGATTTCATGCTTTTGGCTCAGAAATATGCAATTGTATCAAAATGGCACAGCTGTTGCACCCTTGCAAAGATAACCATGCCTTTCTCAAGACTGGGTTTAGAGTTCCGGAGCCTGTGCAATTGCTAAATAGTGCAACTTACGCTGCTTTACCAAACACAGGGTGAAAGATTTGTGCAATTAAATTTGTCAAGATACTTATCACTGTCCCATGGTTCTTGGACCACACTCCCATGCCCTATGAATGAGTTGAGAATAAACAGTTGCCGAGTTGTTAAACATGTGCTTACAAATAATGAAATGGCAATTAAAAATTAAGTTGATAACGATGATGAATTAGAGATGGCAGGCTCTCAGAAAAGTGACGAAACATTAACTGTAGCCTGCAAAAAGGGTTATGCATCATCAGGTGTACCCATTGAGACAAAAAATACATCTCAAAGATCACCCATGTCAAAAGCCCAAAGAATGATCTACCTTATTTTTTTAAGTTTTTCTTTTCTTCTTCTTTTTGCGTGCTTTTCAATACTAGACATTCCCATGTCAGTGCGCGTGGTGCAACATGAAAACTCACGAGTTTCAAACGTTCTCACCTCACCCCCTCACCAGAACACATAGCAAATTTTGGTTATATGCTGGAAGTTATTATGCACCCTCTAAGCAGTGTTCTACCGGAAGAATTACAAAAACTATTTCTTTAATAGCAGAGATAGAAATATTTGAAGGGCCTCGAACCCATGATTTCAGGAGGCGAGCGTCACCGCCAACGTAGACACTCTCTACTTGCCCCCGTGTAGCCTCCGCAAGCAAAATTCCCTTCTCTGCATTCTTCCATACCGGAGCCGAACGATCCCGCGACGCATATGTCACGGGGCCCGCCGCCTTCTTTATTCTTCTTTTCTCTCTCTCGCGTGGTTTCAAATTTCACCTCTAATGGTGGCATGTAGCGGTGTAATACTTTGCAGACACGATCGTTAGCGCACATTGTATGCACTGCACTTGTCAGCTCAGTATGGCCAGACCTGGCGAGGGGCTCTTTAAGCAAGTGCCCAAGCTGCCACTACAGCAACGACAGTCTCATTCTCATGCCAATCACTATCATTAGCAGTGGGAGACTGAGCGTCAGCCAACACAACAATAAAAGTTGCAAATACGAGCCCAGAGCTATGTGCAATCCACTGATAGCAGTAGACAAACAAGACGCGTTCTTTAGCAATTTCAGCACTAATGTCACAACAGACCATTTTACTCACACTTTCGTTATCTTTTCATCCACTTTTGTTTTCCCTATTCCTCATTATTTTCTACATTTCCATTTCAACAACAGCTAATTACCCCTATGCTTTCCTTGGCTTCAATGCCTGTTGGCTTTATATGGCCGTGATCTTAAAAAATCGAGCCACTCTGTTTCCCCCACAATGCCCAATGTATCATTTTTGATACGCTGATTTTGGCACCTAAAACTCCAATTTAAGCACTGGAAACCCTATGCAGGACCCATACACGTGTTTTTGATATACCGGAGTGAGTTCTCAGTTGTGGACAGTTCTACAAATCAATTACTAAGTAATTAATTACCATACTAATTATTGGGCACACAATTATTGTTTCATTGTTTTCTTTGTACCAATATACCCCCCTATAGCCGTAAATAAATGTGAATAAGCTGTTTTAATTTTCTTTGATGTGAAATGGCATTCGGGCTTTGTGGGGTTAAACAATAAGGGTATATAGTCTATAGCACTATCAGGAAGCGACATACTGATCACAGCATGTATGAGAGATCCCACGCTCTGGTTTGATGGACCCACAATTCCAAAAAACAAACACTGTCATCAATGCAACAATACTGATGAATTTACAATGTACGCAGAAGAAGAAAGAAAGGCAAGAAGGGTGCATTCACTTTTCCAGTTCTTATGCCAGTAGATATTATACAATGGGTACAGGCCTGCATTAGCTCAAGCACCAAAATTAAGAATCAAGTACAAAGTGCACTCTCGCAAGAAAACATTTGTATCGAGTCAGTGTACAGCCCAGTGTAAAGCTTAAACACTGTCTCCTAAAGAGCTCAACTAACTGGGGTAGTTTCAGACCGCTTTCGCATGTCTGTGGTTACACATTAGTAGATGAAGACACTAAAGCATTATTCAGTTCTTTGCATTGCGAGTACAAAAATAATGTTATTATCTCAACGCTGAAAGAGAAAAACAAACATGAGGATAATTTTATCTTGCTTTAGAGCTCACCAACCAATACCTTTTTTGAACAAGCTGGAGATCCGACAACCTTTACAACAAGCACGCTAAGATCGCTAAATATACCTGTGAATGAAGCTATGTAAACGAAACACTAACAGTTTCACAATGCATTCTCTCAGAGCTCCCGAGTGGGCTAGCTTTCAAGAAGGCAAAAGCAGCTGCACTACCCTCGGGAGTACCAACAAAGCCAACGAGACCCAGTATTTACACAGGAAGTACCAACACAGGTTTGGCACTTCGATACAGCAAATTTGTCATGACTTGTGTTTCGAAACATTTTTTTCCTTACGGTTGGACGAGTGGATGGAGGTGGGGAAGGAATCTGCAAGATTTGGGGGACGTTGGCATCTTCAGAGTTTACTGGGTTGCATGGCAACATACAGCAATTTATAGCTGAATGTCACTTTACCACTTAACTTTAACAAAGGGAACAGGGGGATTGGAAGTGGCAGGGGAGAGTGGACACAAAAGGGCCCCACTCAGGTAACTTCACAATGGCAGTCATACCAAAAATCTAGGACAGGAAGGGGAGAACAGCGGGTGGAAAGCACTTTCCTCCACTTCTGATGGCAATGAGGCTTGTTTACCCGATAACAATTATATTGAACCTTACAAATATGGAGTAGTGGTCAAAAGCAAGAACAACCAGTCACTTCACACTAATTATTTGTAGTGAAATGGTACAGTAGAACCCCACTGTAATGTTCCTGGGTGCTGCGTTTTCCCGGCTGTTACGTCGTTTTCGGCCGGTCCCGGCACAGCTCCCATAGAACAAAATGCATTGGTAACCCCGCTGTTACGTTGCAACTGTGGGACCGTTCCCGCATCATACGTTGCGAACTGCCACCCCACGCCGGCCCGAGCGGCCATTTTGACTTTTCATGTTGCTTGACTTGGTTGCTGAACGATGGCATTGACCACCCAACGTGCCGGGGGCGACACTTATGACGTATTTTCGGTTTGCACCAGCAATAGTATGGCCCTTGAAATCCTTATTTGCTATCTAAAGATCGGTGTCTATGACGCGTTGCCTCCCTAAAATTGGTTTTGGCTTATAGATGTTCCGTATAAAGTCCAAGGGCGATAACGACGTCGCCGTATGCTGTATGTGCGAGTGAAAGCGTGCGAGGGGAGCCGACGACCGCGTCTAAATCTCGCCGCACGCGAAAGAAAAGCAGGGAGGAAGCGTGCCTTCTTCCGTTGCGCTCGAGGCACCGGCGAGGAAGCAAGGGGGAAGGGATAGCGGGCAGGGTTGTGCATGGTTGTGCTCTGGCATCAACTGCGTGCTCCATGGCGGAGCGCGGTCGCGTGGGCCGTATCTTGAAAGCGATCTGCATTGGGGGCACAGTCTACGCAGTGTAGGTGCGTCGGCGGCTCGTAGATTTGTGCATGCTGTGTGTTCTCGGCGCTTAGTTTGTGTTGAAGTGATAAAGAGCACGAAGGTCATTTCGCTCGCTTCTGCAGCGCGTGTCCGCGCTCATCGAGTGTGATGTGTTCATGTTTGCCTGTGGCCGCTGACGCCATGCTTGTTAATATAGTTAATAAGCGAATGTTTACAAGTTCATGCGAACGATAAAACTACTAATCTTACTTTGTATAGCTGTCTACTAAGTTGCTATCGCAATCGATACTTCGGCTGTGAAACTACGACTTTTTTTCACACGTAAGAATGAAAATATTGTGTGCAGTTCAACACTACTCCCATTTCTAAATTTTTCCTGTTTCCCGGCTCTTATGTTTTTACGGTCCCGTGAAAAACGTATCAGCGGGGTTCTACTGTATCAACTATTGTAGGGATGGGCGAATAGTGGATTTGAGGTTCGAAGCGAATTCGAAGAGAATAGTGATTTGGTCGAATAATTTCGAATCGAATAGCATATATCACATATTACAGTGAAACCTAGTTAATTCGAATTTCACAGGATTGAAAAAAAAATGTCCAAATTATCAGGCTATCAAGAAACCAATAAGCAAATGCTTACTACGTAAGCATGATTTTATTAGTGTAATGGATGAGCAAATCCTTTTGCTATTTTGCACAAAAGCACTGCGGAAGCTCCAATTCTCGTCATCTCGTGACTGATTGGCTCTCGCAGCGGCGATCGAGGTCTCGCGACTTCCTTCGCAGCATGGCAGCGGCGCGCGCCATCATTTGCGACTAGGGAGCGTTGCATGTAGGCTCCCTATTTGCGACACGCTTTGCACCACCGCGCGCACATCCCGATTATTTTTTTGCCAGTAAGCTGACCGCCAACAGATTGCATGTCCATCACGATGTAGCCGGTGCTCTTCATCCTCTACAGCTTTGCACCGAGTCAAACCGAAACAACTGTTTGTCACAACCACGGCCTAGGGAGCCTATATGCAACGCCGTTTTAAACAGCGCTTGAATGTAGGCTCCCTACCACGACCGCTATCGATGTGATTATGAACGGCGACTTTGCGGTGCTTAAGGGTACAGCCACGCTAGCGACAAAAACGCGTGCGTCTTGCCGCGTCATGCCGGTCAGCAGGAATCGTCATGCCAAAACCGGCAGGAATCGGGGTACAGCTTGCCGAGGGTACCGAGAGTGACGTCACGGAGCCAATGGCAACCGGACCTCCGCCGCTCCGTGCCGGGTTATCAATCGACGATCGTCTGGCGAGTTCTATGGAGGGATTTCTGGAAGCTGTCCGATCGCACCCTTTTCTCTCATGGTGATTCCGCGTTCCGAGAGTGCGTGAGATCATATCGCGCCGCCGCGCAGTAAGACGCGATTGCCACAGTGGACTTCGCGGCAAGGCGCTGACGCGTGGCAACTTGCCGCTCGTTGCCACGATTCGATTCGATCGAATATTCGACAATACCGAATATTCGCCCATCCCTAAACTATTGTCTTATCGCTCCACGTGGCAGCTCAACACTTGCCTAGGGCAGGGAGTCAAATGTGCCAAGCAGCTGCATCCACCTTAATACTATCACAGGTACGTTTTTGAATATTGTCACGTTGTGACGAGGGTAAAAAACCAAACAATGCCAAAACTATGAGCTAAGAATCTAACTGTTTATTAGGTAGACTGGTGCCCAGAAAGATGAGCACGACTCAAATCACAATGATAATGACAAGCACGGCTGTCAGCCGTCGAATCTACTCTCCTAGGTCGAGTTCATCGACTAATTATTACATGTCTCACCGGACATTCTAGATTAATTGCTGGTGCTCACATATGTTCTAGAACGTACGACACTATTCACGAGGTGAACACAAGACAAGCGATGCTTCGCTATAGAACTGGTGAAAATGTTCCAAGATATTTCTCATACTGAGCGAAACGTTGATAACGCCGATTAAACCAGGAAAAAATAGCACCGATAAAAAGTAATACAATGATCCGTCACAACATGAACAAGCTAAATGCTTGTACTCACCTTTGCCCTTCTTCTCGTCACTCACGTGCTTGGTCGGTGTGTTTGCACGGCTGCTGTTCGCACTCTCACAGCCATTCTTCTTCTTTGGTTTCTGACGAGAAGAAGACTTCAATCAGAAATGATGCTGTACTTATCACAAGGCACACAAGCGAGAAGCCGTGGGAACCGGGTTGCCATTACCTGCATGAACATGGCGGACTGGAACTTGGAGTCGTCGAAGTCAGAGTCTGAAGACTCGGAGCTGGATTCGCCAGAGGAGTTGCCCTTTGATGCACTCTTAGACGAGCCACCTGCAAAATGTTTTGAAGATGGCTTCAGCGAGTCTAACGACCGTTTTGTTAAACCATGTCACGGAAAATGACACGTACAGCCAAACCAGCACCGATATGCTGAATTAAGTGATGTGACAATGTGAGCCTTAGAAGGGCCATGACACCAAATTTTTTAGCTTAAAATATGCATTGCATAGCACAGCTTATGTGCCTCACAGCAAGTTTGCAAAATTTGAGTGCATTGGGTGCAATAGAAAATTTGTATATGAATTCTTTTTATCTCGCAGATGAACTGCAAAGCAGTCTGGCGACACTAGAGGTGACGAAATGAATGCCAAGAAGAGTTGGATGACTGTGTCACTGCCCCTTTAAGTTTGGCTGGTCATAGTTTAATGAGTTTTCTCCTGCTATAAAAAAATGACAGGGCCAGACATGCTATCCACGATGGCAACAAGAAAAAGCAGCTTAAAATACCTAATCAGGCATGAAAAAGGTGGCAACATTTGCAGAAGTAACTCATATAGTATGCATTATCATAAATTTGACTTATTTGATGCATGAATTACAACCTGTTTATGGGAATCAAAATATTTTTCAATGTGTGATATGCTCTTTTGTGCTCACTGCACTGATCAAGTGACTGAGATAAGTACTTTGTAATTTCCAAACTGCCAAGTACAAGGCTTTGAGCTCTTTTTGGAAACATGTGCTGCACACTTTTGTTACAGTTTTTATTTACTTTATAATACAGCTGGTAAGTAAAGTGTTCACTTAGCCTTGGCCTCTGCCCAAATCTTGACAAGAATGAAATTCTTTTGAAAAACTGCACTTTGGTGCTTATGTCACCTAGGAAAGGCAAACCAAGCTTACCTTGAACAAAATTAGGATTGAAATGAAGTACTGACAAATAGGCTGTAAAAAATACTATCCCTTTGTTTTGTTTATATTAGAACTGTTTTTCATTTTTTAAAGTGTTTGCTTGCTTATGTCTGCTTCACTGTGATGCTGCTATAAGGGTGACACACTGTATGCCTTTTGCCATGTCACCCAAGACAATTTCCTTTGTAAACTGTTTTAAATAAAAAGGGAGCAGTAGAAGCTAACATAGAGTGCGAAGTGTCTGTCGGCTCAAATTTATGTGGTCACGCTGGCTGTAACCAAAAACACGTACCTACAGCCAAATGTCCCATCAGCGAGTCCATTTCCGTTATTTCAGGACAAAGGTTTCGAAAATTCCGGGACATAATAATGAGCTGCATGCATTCCATATGTAGTTTTAGATGTGAAGCATCTTATGCTCGGGGCTATGTCAATCCCTCCCTCCCTCCGCCGTGCGGCGTCCACTTCCGGTTCCAGAAGCCAGCTTCTGGCTTCCGGAGAACGCTTCCGGCGTTTTGCCCGAATGATCCCCAGGTGCTTCGCCCACTCATCATCATTCACTTCGTCCTCTCATTCTCCTCCTGCAACGCCGCGATGAGTGCCACGGACAGCACCAGCGTCAACGCCAGTGTCGCAGAGAAGAGGGCTCGAGCCGCTGCCACGAAACGGAAGCGGCGACAGGCCGATCTGAAAACTAATGGGAACTTGAGTCAACCCCATGGCTGCTTCGCATACTACTTAGGGTTCCCCTACGGGAAGATGGTGTAATTTTTGTTCTTGACAAAAGGTCCCTGCCTCAGTTTATAGGAGCACTTAAGGAGTTTGTAAGTGCGCAGATATGCAGTTGTAGTCCCTCCGCAACCACACTCACCCTCTTTCTTGTCAGCCTTCGACTTCGGCTTGGCCTCAGCAGTTTTCTCATCCTTGGCGGCCTCCTCCTCTCCCTCAGGCTTCTCCTCCTCTTTCTCGCCTTCCTCCTCTTCGTCGGACTGGTCCACGGCCCTAAGGGCGTCCTCATCCTCGACACCTTTCAGCTCGCGGTTCGCCTTCTCGTCTTCGGGCTCTTCTTCTTCAGAGCTACCAAAGTCAAGCAACATGACGGTGAGGATTCAATTTACTGCTCCTTTTATTGCATAGCTAGGTATAATGATTGCAGCTGGAAATACCAAATTAGAAACGTCCCCAGACCTAAACATCTTGGGCTAAACAAACTTTTACAAGGATCACTGAAATAAACTAAGCACTTACAGTGCAAGCCACTCAATGAAAAAGTTGGAAAATGTGACAGATTGATTGGTTGGTTGACTGGGTTTAATGTTCCAAAGCAACAACCATGCTATAAGAGACACCGTAGTGGAGAGCTTCCGGATTAACTCTGACCTCTTGTGGTTCTTTAACATGCACTTTAAATCTAAGTACACGAGTATTTCTGCATTTCGCCCCCATTGAGATGCGGCTGCTGCGGCCAAATTGGAACACTGCAGGACGAACGCCTCTCCCTGAGATCTCCAATTACCCCTGTCTTGCACTAGCTGATTCCAACTTGCGCTTGCAAATTTCCTAACTTCATCATCCCACCTAGTTTTCTGTCGTCCTCAACTGCGCTTCTCTTCTCTTGGTATCCATTCTGTAACTCAATAGTCCACCGGTTATCCATCCTACGCATTACACGGCCTGCCCAGCTCCATTTTTTCCTCTTAATGTCCACTTGAACATCGGCTATCCCTGCTTGCTCTCTGATCCACACCGCTCTGCTCGTGTCTTAGGCCTAACATTTTTCATTCCATCGCTTTTGGTGCGGTCCTTAACAGGAGCAAAGTACAAGAACGCATTTGTTGGCAGAGTAGAAGCCGCCCCCCCTCCTGCGCTGCCTTCCCACTTTGCTCCTTTCGGTAGGAGATTGCGTCGCCAGTTACCCTTGCGCCCGATTGCAAGATACGCATTTGGTGCCCCGCAGCACAGCATCGCCCCCCCTCCCTCACTCCCTCCCTCCCTCCCTCCCGTACCCACCGGCCTTTCGCGCGACGGAAGCAGGGCCGGGCTCGACTGGCGCACCCAGCCGTGACGGAAGTCGCGTTTGCTCTCCGCTGTGCGTTCGCACGGGGGATGATTTTATCGCCGCTTTCATCGCGATTTTTTATCGCCTCATCCCGTCGCGCTTTCACTCGCACATACGGTGCGCGGTGACGATTTTATTGCCCTTGGGCTCTTGCTTCACGTCTCATGCTCCTCCTCCGCATCGCCTTCATTGATCTCTCCCGTCAGTGGGCGCACCTCATTGAGAAGCGTGCTCGCTACCGCCCTTGTCGGCGAGATTTTCCAGCGGAAGCCGCATTATAACCGGTATTTCGTCTCACGCGGCTGCACTGTAAGCGGTATACGTATACATGGGAGTTCTATGGGAGGGTAAACGGGAGTCGGAAAAGGCCGCGTTGTAGCCAGTTCTGCGCTCTAAACAGTTACGTTATAAGTGAATGTAAATGGCAGAACTGTAAATGCTTTTTACGTGCGCGTGCCTGAGTGAGTTCACCTCCGACTCTTTAACTTAGCTAGTTTTAATTGTGTTTCGATGATACGAATTTCGGCTAATACGAATATTTTTCGTGACACCGTGAGATTCGTATCATCGAGATTTCACTGTAGTATACGACAAAGTACTAGAAGAGTAGGCAAGAACTATTGGGATTTTTCGGTGGTGACTACTCAATTCGAAGATCAAATAAAATAGTTACTATTTGCTTCGAGGACTGAAATCGAATACAGTCAAACCCACTTATAAAAATCACACTTTAGTGCATTTTACGATTTTCTGATCCTGCCTATTCAAATTGCTTCCAGATAAATCGAATGTTTTTTAAATCGGCGTGCTGTTACAACGAACACTTCGCATCCGGTCCAGGTAATGAGAGGGTGCACACAAAAGTACTAAAGCACGGAAGCGCAAGCAAACTGGGAACACGGCAGCATGCCCCGCTTCACTGAAACTGCGATGATAATACGGCTTGCAAGATGAACGAGCAACTGCTGCTTTAACACAGTGCGACCAGTGGTGAAGTCGGTTTTCAAGTAAGTTTTCAAGAAAGTAAATGGAAGCAAGAGAGACGACAATTATTGCTTGGGTGTAAACATTTCTTTCAAATGGACCTGTAGTTCTCGCTGCAACTGCACAGAGCTGGAGAAACAAAAGTGTAGAAATACAGAGCTCTCTCCCTCACCTGGATTCTGACATGTAATCCACTTCCCTGTCGTCAAAGTCTCCCTCGTCGCTCTCCTCCATGGCCTCCTCATCGGACTCGTTCTTTTTTTTCTTCTTCTTCTTCTTATCGTCCTCTCCCGCTTTACCCTTCTTCTTCTTCTTGCCACCAGCATCGTCATCGTCCCTCTCGCCATCCGAGTCGTCGTCACCGTCGCCGTCCGAGTCGCTCAACCAGTCGTCCATTTCGGTGAGTTGCTGGAGCACAGGGAGAATAGTTATTTGTCTGTGCAGCAGACTAAGGTTCACAGCTTGCCACACTACACTAAACAATGAGCCAATGAGCCTTTTTTTAAGTAATCAGAACGAGTGCACGCTTTGTTGCTTTGCATTTTACTCTGAAGCATGTTGGTTGTTCCAAATAGACATCATTTGATAATTTTTTATCTTTGCCCAATGGCAGTTTGTCATCTCTGCCACGGTTTGCACCATTTATCACCTTTGTCGCTCTTAATTTTATACAGAAATACTTCGGTAGCTTGACAGTGACACTGGTAACCAGAACATTCGTTACTGTTTCACGACAGTTATAGCAGTAACGTGCAAAAATGACAGAAAAAAAGATACACACACAAACACGCATCCTGAATGATCAACAAGACTAGCATGCATATTCAAAGGTTAGAATGTCGCACTCTGTTTAATAACGCAAAATCACAGTTTTGTTCGAAAGGCGAAAGGCATTGATAGTAATAGCAAAGTATTACACAAAGTAAGGTACATAGTTTTATACACTGCATAAATTGCAGTATAATTGCTTACTAACTAAACAATACTGGTGTCCCGCACGCAGACAAACACGATCAGATCTCACTCATGACTACAAGCACATGCTGTCACAACACTGGCGTAATAGGGAGCACTGACAGCAAGGAGCGAGTGTATGCCTACTATGGCCATGAGGATGAAATTTATTGTACTTTTGCTTCCATTTTACGTTTCACTGAGCACAGTTGACAATTATGAAATATTCTAAAAATATTCACATTTATTTAAGGGACTATTAGAATCGAAGTCTGAATCGAATAGGGCAATATTTGATTATTCAAAAGCATCGAACATTCACACAGCCCTGATCTATGCAACTATATCTGGCCTAAGCACCAATTTGGCCTACTTCATCTACTTCATAAGACTGCTTTTAGAAGGCATGCAGCAGGGGCACTCACAAAGTCTCGGTTGTTCTCCTTCTTGCCCTTCTTCCCCTTCTTTCCTTTTTCTTCCTCTGCCTCCTCTTTGCTTCCTTCGTCCTCGAGGGACATCTTCTTGCGAACCATGATGGAGAAGTGGTTCATCACTTTGTCTCTCCTGCGGACGAGGCCCAAAGGGAACCACACGTATTCAAGTAAACAAAAGGACAGTCTTCTCTAAATAAGTGGCACAGCTTGCCACAAATGCACACACCCTCAATAATACACATTTAAAGTATTTGCCTCAAATATCAATCTCGTCTGAATTTATACACTATATTTTATTATCCTAGGACAATTCATTATTCAAAATTTTCAATATCCGTCCACTCCTACCGGTTTGTGAAAACATAGTACAGCAGTCAATGCATGGTGTTCGCAGTCATGCGGTCTTCCGCGAAGACAACAATTCCAGACCGCTAGAATAGTGGGCATGGCAGGTTGCAACACCAGGCCACTCCTCCACGATCTTGCAACAAGAGCAAGTTGTGGTGATGTTACACGTGAATGGATGCATTTCGAGTGCTTCGCTGTTGGCCTCGCATAGGAGCCCACTGCATCTTGATTGGCATATAGGAAGCCTTTTTTGCAATGTTACTCTAGTAGCACCTTAAGAGTGTCGTACTCTCTCACAATCACCAAGTTTTCCAGAACCGTAGGCAACCTTTGCAGCAACAACACTACATTCCCTTCCCAACTAAAAGCCACTGTTTGGTGCAGTCTGTTCGCAGTTTACTTACCTCTCAAATTCCACTTCTGCTTCTTCAGCAGTGAGTGCCTTAAAGCGGTTCACGGGGTTGAAGTTGTACCACTCCTCAATGGGAAAAGCTTCAAAGACACCGTCGGGGCCTTACAGAAGACGTAGAAAGACGATTTTCCGAAACGCCTCCCTCGCGTATGGCCTTGAACCTGCAGTATTTGTCAGGAGAGCAGCTGTGAGCTTCGCCATCACTGCCATCCTTTAAGGGACACTAAAGGGAAACACCAAGTCAGTTTACACTAATAAAGTATTCTTTAAGAACTCAGTTTAGCAGGTTCATTAATAGAAAAAAATGGAGGTCTAAGACCCCTTTTTTTTATTTTATGCCGACACCCCAGTGCCGGGATGTCAGTGTGACGTCAAGATTTAAAGCATTTCCTCATATTTTGGCCACGTGGTACACTAGAAGTTTTCAAAACTTGCTAAGTTCAGTCTTTGGCTCTCTTGGATTATAATGTAGTTCATCTTTACAAATACAAATTCCACTAGGCCGAACAAACACTGTCAGAAATTCATTCTTATTTGAGTCTTTATTGGCTTAGCAAGCCTGTCGTCGTGGCAACAGTTGTTTTTTTTTTTTTTACTCATACAGTTTAAAATAACTTTTCTCTTTAGTGTTTAATAAGTAAAGTAGTAGCTGCAGCTCTCCCCCCATAAAACCTAACAAACACTCGAGGATGGGCTAGCAGCAGCCCCGCTCACTTCACTCTGACATTTGTAAAATGATATATGTAAAGCTTAACAACGGAATACAACAGCCATGTAAGAGCCAGACAGTGATAAACTCACTTAAATAAATTATAGATTCGGCTGATTAAGTCATAAGACACAAGATTCACAATTTTAAGGATAAACTTTGCAGGGCTATTGCTAAACTAGGAACACTGAAACCTCAATCAAATATCCTTTTAATGTCTTTGCACAATTTAAAACTAACCTTATGAGAGTAAAACTACTACAAGCTGTGCCAACTTA